>NW_020176571.1:22340943-22607278 GCF_003031525.2 Neophocaena asiaeorientalis asiaeorientalis | reverse complement strand
TTTTTTGTGGTACGCGGGCCTCTCACTGTCGTGGCCTCTCCCGTTGTGGAGCACAGGCTCCGGACCCGCAGGCTCAGCGGCCATGGTTCACAGGCCCAGCCGCTCCGCGGCATGTGGGATCTTCCCGGACCGGGGCACGAACCCATGTCCCCTGCATCAGCAGGCGGACTCTCAACCACTGCACCACCAGGGAAGCCCTCAAACATACTTTTAAGGCCACCGTCATTTGCGATCTCAAGCAGTTGATCCTCTTCTAGCATGGAAGTCGATTATTCACAAATGGGTCACGGATCCATTCCTTCTCAGTTCAGGGTTTTTTTGTGGGTGGGAAGTAACGCTCAAACTCTTTTGAAAGGTGAGACAGGTGATCATGCCCCAGCTGGGAGAAAGAAGGCCCTGGCTCAGTCTCTTTCAAAATCTCTGCTAATGTTTGAAACATGTCAAAAATCCTAATGTTCACTCATCACCCCCATAATTCCAGTTTGGCTTTGAATGCAGCCTCTTTATCTGCCGACTTAAACACAGCTGTCGTTCTCCCCTGAAGTGACAGATTGAGTTCGTTGAGCAGGCTGAATATGTCACACAAGTAAGCAAGCTTTGCGACCCATTCTGTGTCACTGAAATGTGCTGCCAGCGGTGACGGGTTTTTTGAAATCTCTGGAGCGGCTCTTGTAACTCAAAAACTCTGGCCAGTGATCTACCTCTAGAAAGCCATCTCACTTCTGTGTATCAGAGAAGACGTGTGTGCTCTGCACCCATCTCCTCACAGAGCTGCGTGAACAGACATGAGCTAAGGGCATGTACTTTAATGTGGTTGATAATTTTAATCACATCCTGCAAAACACTGTTAAGTTCAGGTGACATTTTTCGTCTAGCCAGCATTTCCCTGAGGATGACACAGTGTGTAGACTCATATTTATAAGCAACCTCTTTTTTTTTTTTTGTGGTACGCGGGCCTCTCACTGTTGTGGCCTCTCCCGTTGCGGAGCACAGGCTCCGGACGCGCAGGCTCAGCGGCCATGGCTCACGGGCCCAGCCGCTCCGCCGCATGTGGGATCTTCCCGGACCGGGGCATGAGCCCGTGTCCCCTGCATCGGCAGGCGGACTCTCAACCGCTGCGCCACCAGGGAAGCCCCATAAGCAACCTCTTTGACCTGAGTAGTGAAACCAGAAAACTGTCCAGTCATGGCAGCTGCTCCATCTGTGCATATACCGACACAAAATGACCAATTCAGTTTTCCTGCTATGTAATCATTTAGAAACTTGAATAGTTCTGCAGCTGTCGTGTTGGTTGGCAACAAAAGTACACATAACATATCCTCACGCACATCCTCCCGAAAAATACATCGCACAAAAACAAGCATTATTGCCTTGTTGTCAACATCGGTAGACTTGTCAACCTGGATTGCATACCACAGTGACTCATTAATCCTCTCTAACAATTGTTCCTCAAAATCCTCTATTTCATCAATTTGTCTACTTATAGTGCTAGCCGAAAGAGGAACACATGCCACCTTTTGAACTGCAGCCTCTCCTAAAAGTTCACGACAAATGTCCTTAGCAGCAGGCAGGATCAACTCTTCACCAATACTAAGGGCTTCTTAGCTTTAGCAATGCGGTTAGCCACTAAGAATGATGCTCTCAGTGCAGACACATTTGAGGAAGTGGTGGCCTTTAATATTGCTTCTGTTCTTCGTGTTCACGTTTTTTTCTTTTGAGAAACTCCAAAGGTTTGTCTTTTAATGCAGGGTGTTTGATCTCCACGTGGCGAAGCAGTTTTGAAGGTTTCATGGCTTTGTTGGATAGCCGGTCGCCACATATTATACACAGCGGGCTTGGAGGATGTGAATCACCTGTTGCAATGAACCCGTAATTTAAGTAGCACTCTTGGTATTTTCTTTTAAATGCAGCTTTCATTTTGTTGGCAGTCTTAGAGCCTTCTGCTGTCTCATCATTGGGTCTTTCCCCCTTTTCAAAGAAGCTCTCCAGCGACGTCTGTTTTTTACTCATTTTGGCTAGGATTCGCTTGTGGGCTTACCAAAACTGTGACTGAGACAAGTGTACAGTGCAGGAAAGAGGCACAGATGGAAGTGGTAAATAAAATAATGGGCGGGCCAAGCAAGGACTAAAATAAGTGTCGGATTCTGACTGAAAGCCTGCCACCAGATGCAGCTGTACAATTGAAGTACATCAACACACTTGCCACTACAAAGCCTGCCACCAGATGCAGCTTAATTGTCACTTGCCACTCACTGATAGGGTTCTGATATGAGTCTGCGTACAATTGATTTATTATGGTCTCTGTGCAGGCAAACCTCTCTGCTAATGATAATCTGTATTTGCAGCCGCTCCCAGTGCTAGCATCAGTGCCTCAGCTCCCCCTCAGATCATCAGGCTTTATATTCTCATAAGGAGCGTGCAACCTAGATCCCTCGCATGCGCAGTTCCCAGTAGGGTTCACGCTCCTATGAGAATCTAATGCCACCGCTGATCTGACAGGAGGCAGAGCTCAGGCAGTAATGTGAGTAATGCGGAGTAGCTGTAAATACAGATGAAGCTTTGCTCCTTCGCTGGCCACTCACCTCTTGCTGTGCGAGCTGGTTCCTAACAGGGGGTTGGGGACGCCTGTTGTAGGGATAAAGTGACCTGTCTGTAAAGCAATTAATATGGTATAAATAGTAGTAGATAATAAATAATTGTATAAGTTTATAAAGAGAACTTTAAAAATTCAAACTTGCTGTAGGACTTTTTAATACATATTATATGTTATAATGACAAGAGTCATTCAATTCATACTCTGTATTTAAAAAAAATTATATTTAGTTTTCATGTCATTTAATTTTTATAAATATCCTTTAGGCATCTGACAAAGAAAAGCTTAATTATCATGTATTCTTTATATTTTGTAAATGACTGTGTTCAAATACTCTATACCTTGATTTCGGAGTTCCAAAAATTATATTCAGTGGAACACCAGTATTCCATGGATATAAACAATGTTCCCAAAAAAACTGTGATCATGAAAGAAGCGGGGAAAATGATAAAGTTTCTTTAAAACAGAACTGAACGCTTATACTATGTAAATGTGACTACTGAACTTTTCTATTCCCTCTCTCTTCAAAATCTCTATTAATAGTGAATTATAAACTTACTTTTTACTTTTTCCAATATTATCTGTCATCGACACACTGGTATGTTTAATTAATGCCAACTGAGTTTTTATTAAATTCTCCTTCTATTTCTGACATTTTTTGCTTTAAATTAAATCTGGAATCAAACCCAAAATTTTTGCCTATTAGATGGGTGTTACCATATTGACTCACTGATTATCACTGCTACAATCTCACAGTGTCTTTATAAAGAAATAAATAAAATAGCACATGTTATGGATGTACTGTAGTAATAGACACACAGTAAATATTGAACTGATGGTACTAATTGTTGTGATTATTAAATAAATAATTCCTGGTTATTTACTCTATTACTGATTAAGTTATATAAAGAAAAATGAACTTACAAAATGTCTTTCAATAAATTTTGTCCAAAATTCTACTTGGACAAAAGCAGATATTTTGTTGATACTACTACTTCCGCTTACTTTTTATAGGAATTGGATTGAAAAGCAGTATTCATTTGTTCATATTTATCCTGTGTTATTTTGGTTTACGAGTCTCTTGTAAGCAGTAAATGACTAAATTTTGCTTTTAAATCCAATATGATCTGAAACTCTTATGATGTAAGAAAACAATAAGACCATGATAGTTTTTTTTTAATTGAAGTCGAGTTGATGTACAATGTTGTGGCAATCTCTGCTGCACAGCAGAGTGACTCAGTTATCCACATACAGACATTCTTTTTTTACATTCTTTTCCATTATGGTTTATCACAGGATATTGAATTTATCACAGGATATTGAATTCCTGTGCTATACATTAGGATCTTGTTGTTTATCCATTCTAAATGTAATGGTTTGCATCTACCAAACCCAGACTCCCAGACCATTCGTCTCCCTCCCTCCTCTCCCTTGGCAACCACAAGTCTGTTCTCTATGTCTATGAGTCTGTTTCTGTTTTGTAGATAGGTTCATTTCTGCCATATTTTAGATTCCAAATATAAGTGATATCATACGGTATTTGTCTTTCTGTTTCTGACTTACTTCACTTAGTATGATAATCTCTAGTTGCATCCATGTTGGTGCAAATGGCTGAGTAGTATTTCATTTTATATATGTACCACATCTTCTTTATCCATTCATCTGTCGATGGACATTTAGTTGTTTCCATGTTTTGGCTATTGTGAATAGTGCTGCTATGAACATAGGGGTGCATGTATCTTGCTGAATTATAGTTTTGTCTGGGTATATTCCCAGGAGTGGGATTACTGGATCATATGTTAATGGTATTTTTAGTTTTCTGAGGAACCTCCATACTGTTTTCCATAGTGTCTGTACCAACTTACATTCCCACCAACAGTGTAGGAGGGTTCCCTTTTCTCCACACCCTCTCCAGCATTGGTTATTTGTAGAAGTTTTAATGATGGCCATTCTGACCAGTGTGAGGTGGTACTTCATTGTATCTCTGATTTGCATTTCTCTAATAATTAGTGATGTTGAGCATCTTTTCATGTGCCTACTGGCCATCTGTATGTCTTCTTTGGAGAAATGTCTATGAAAGTCTTCTGCCCATTTTTCAGTTGGGTTGTTTTCTTTGTTGTTGTTGAGTTGTATGAGCTCTTTGTATATTTTGCAGATTAAGCTCTTGTCTGTTGCATCATTTGCAAATATTTTCTGCCATTCCATAGGCCATCTTTTTGTTTCGTTTATGGCTTCCTTTGCTGTGCAAAAGCTTGTAAGTTTGATTAGGTCCCATTTGTTTATTTATTTTTTAATTTCAATTGCCTTGGGAGACTGACTTAAGAAAACATTGGTAGGATTTATATCATAGAATGTTTTGCCTATGCTCTCTTCTAGGAGTTTTATGGTGTCATGGCTTATATTTAAGTCTTTAAGCCATTTTGAGTTTATTTTTATGTGTGGTGTGAGGGTGTGTTCTACCTTCACTGATTTACATGCAGCTGTCCAACTTTCCTAGCACCACTTGCTGAAGAGACTGTCTTTTTCCCATTTTATATCCTTGTCTTCTTTGTCAAAGATTAATTGATCGTAGGTGTGTGGGGTTATTTCTGAGCTCTCTATTCTGTTCCATTGGTCCATATACCTGTTTTTGTACCAATACCACACTGTTTTGATTACCGTAGCTTTGTAGTATTGTCTGAAGACTGGGAGAGTTATGCCTCCTCCTTTATTTATTTATTTTGCTCTGGCAATTCTGGGTCTTTTATGGTTCCATATAAATGTTTGGATTATTTGTTCTAGTCCTGTGAAAAATGTCATGGGTAATTTGATAGGGATTGCATTAAATCTGTAGATTCCTTTGGGTAGTATTGCTATTTTAACAATATTAATTCTTCCAATCCATGAGCATGGGATACCTTTCCATTTTTTTGAATCCTCTTTTATTTCCTTTATTAATGGTTTATTGTTCTCAGAGTATAAGTCTTTCACTCCTTGGTCAAGTTTATTCCTAGGTATTTTATTTATTTATTTCATGCGATTTTAAAAGGTATTTTTTTTTTACATTCCCTTTCTGATATTTCATTGTTAGTGTAAAGGAATGCCACTGATTTCTGAATGTTAATCTTGTATCCTGCTACTTTGCTGAATTCATTTATTAGATCTACTAGTTTTTGTATGGAGTCCTTAGGGTTTTCTCTATATAGTATCATGTCATCTGCATATAGTGACAATTTTACCTCTTCTGCTCCAATATGGATACCTTTTATTTGTTTTTCTTGTCTGACTTCTGTGGCTAGGACTTCCAATACTAATGTTTAATAGAAGTGGTGAGAGTGGGCATCCTTGTCTTGTTCCAGATTCCAGTTGATAATCTCTAGTTGCATCCATGTTGGTGCAAATGGCTGAGTAGTATTTCATTTTATATATGTACCACATCTTCTTTATCCATTCATCTGTCGATGGACATTTAGTTGTTTCCATGTTTTGGCTATTGTGAATAGTGCTGCTATGAACATAGGGGTGCATGTATCTTGCTGAATTATAGTTTTGTCTGGGTATATTCCCAGGAGTGGGATTACTGGATCATATGTTAATGGTATTTTTAGTTTTCTGAGGAACCTCCATACTGTTTTCCATAGTGTCTGTACCAACTTACATTCCCACCAACAGTGTAGGAGGGTTCCCTTTTCTCCACACCCTCTCCAGCATTGGTTATTTGTAGAAGTTTTAATGATGGCCATTCTGACCAGTGTGAGGTGGTACTTCATTGTATCTCTGATTTGCATTTCTCTAATAATTAGTGATGTTGAGCATCTTTTCATGTGCCTACTGGCCATCTGTATGTCTTCTTTGGAGAAATGTCTATGAAAGTCTTCTGCCCATTTTTCAGTTGGGTTGTTTTCTTTGTTGTTGTTGAGTTGTATGAGCTCTTTGTATATTTTGCAGATTAAGCTCTTGTCTGTTGCATCATTTGCAAATATTTTCTGCCATTCCATAGGCCATCTTTTTGTTTCGTTTATGGCTTCCTTTGCTGTGCAAAAGCTTGTAAGTTTGATTAGGTCCCATTTGTTTATTTATTTTTTAATTTCAATTGCCTTGGGAGACTGACTTAAGAAAACATTGGTAGGATTTATATCATAGAATGTTTTGCCTATGCTCTCTTCTAGGAGTTTTATGGTGTCATGGCTTATATTTAAGTCTTTAAGCCATTTTGAGTTTATTTTTATGTGTGGTGTGAGGGTGTGTTCTACCTTCACTGATTTACATGCAGCTGTCCAACTTTCCTAGCACCACTTGCTGAAGAGACTGTCTTTTTCCCATTTTATATCCTTGTCTTCTTTGTCAAAGATTAATTGATCGTAGGTGTGTGGGGTTATTTCTGAGCTCTCTATTCTGTTCCATTGGTCCATATACCTGTTTTTGTACCAATACCACACTGTTTTGATTACCGTAGCTTTGTAGTATTGTCTGAAGACTGGGAGAGTTATGCCTCCTCCTTTATTTATTTATTTTGCTCTGGCAATTCTGGGTCTTTTATGGTTCCATATAAATGTTTGGATTATTTGTTCTAGTCCTGTGAAAAATGTCATGGGTAATTTGATAGGGATTGCATTAAATCTGTAGATTCCTTTGGGTAGTATTGCTATTTTAACAATATTAATTCTTCCAATCCATGAGCATGGGATACCTTTCCATTTTTTTGAATCCTCTTTTATTTCCTTTATTAATGGTTTATTGTTCTCAGAGTATAAGTCTTTCACTCCTTGGTCAAGTTTATTCCTAGGTATTTTATTTATTTATTTCATGCGATTTTAAAAGGTATTTTTTTTTTACATTCCCTTTCTGATATTTCATTGTTAGTGTAAAGGAATGCCACTGATTTCTGAATGTTAATCTTGTATCCTGCTACTTTGCTGAATTCATTTATTAGATCTACTAGTTTTTGTATGGAGTCCTTAGGGTTTTCTCTATATAGTATCATGTCATCTGCATATAGTGACAATTTTACCTCTTCTGCTCCAATATGGATACCTTTTATTTGTTTTTCTTGTCTGACTTCTGTGGCTAGGACTTCCAATACTAATGTTTAATAGAAGTGGTGAGAGTGGGCATCCTTGTCTTGTTCCAGATTCCAGCAGGAAGGCTTTCAGCTTTTCACTGTTGAGTATTATACTGGTTGTGGGCTTGTCATAAATGGCTTTCATTATGTTGCAATATGTTCCCTCTATACCCACTTTGGTAAGAGTTTTTATCATGAATGGATGTTGAGTTTTGTCAGATGCTTTTTCTGCATCTATTGAGATGATCATGTGGTTTTTGACTTTTCTTTTGTTAATATGGTGTATTGCATTGACTGATTTGCATATGTTGAACCATCCTTGTGAACCTGGGATGAATCCCACTTGCTTGTGGTGTATGATCTTTTTAATGTGTTGTTGGATTTAATTTGTTAATACCTTGTTGAGAATTTTTGCACCTATATTCATCAAAGATATTGGCCTGTAATTTTCTTTTTTGGTGGTGTCTTGTCTGGTTTTGGTATCAGGTTGATGGTGGCTTCATAGAATGTCTTTGGGAGTGTTCCCTCCTCATCAATCTTTTGGAAGAGTTTGAGAAAAACTGGTATAAGTTCTTTTCATGTTTGGTAGAATTTGCCTGTGAAACCATCTGAAGACCATGATAGTTTTACTTGTTGGCCGGACTAATGCTATTTCTACACAAATGTAGTAGCATAAAGTGAAATTAGATGGTCCTCCAAAGATTCCTATAGCATTCTGTGCTTACTCTTTTCTTACCAATATCTCTTATTTTACTGTAGTTGCCTGTTACTAGTTTGACTTTCCACACTGGACTGTAAGCTCTGGGGGACATAGACCTTTTTGTTTTTAAATCCCCCAGACCTACTTCAAGCCTTGGTATAAAACATGCAAAAGTGTTTATTATTCTTATAGAATAGCTGATGAATGAAAAGTGAATCAAGGAATGAATAAATAAGAAAATGCATATTAAAAATTTTGACAAACACCTAGAACATGATTAGTCCTTCTTAGGTATTATAATTATTTAGTGACCTTATTTTTATATTTGACTGTTGAACTTTAACTTGCCTTTATCTTCTGCACTTTGTTTTTCAATTAAGATATAACTGAAACATAACATTAGTTTCAGGTGTACAACATAATGACTCAATATTTGTATATACAGTTATAAACCAAAGTACAAGATCTATACATTGAACACTACAAACCAATGATAAAAGTAATCAAAGAGGACACAAATGAAAATATCATTTTTCACTGACCAGAAGATTCAATAAGTCAATAAATTCCCTGACTCAACACAACTCAAATCAAAACACATCAAGATTTTTTGTAGAAATCAACAAGCTGATTCTAACATTTACACTAAAAGAGGAATTAAAAGAGTCAAAAAAGGTTTATAAAAGAAAAAAACTTGGAGAAATCACAGTATGAAATTCAAGATATACCATAAAGCTACAGTAATCAAGACAATGCTGATTTTGGCATAGAGAACAATGAAACAGACAGTCCAGAAAAGGACCCACACACACATGATCAATTAATTTTCAACAAAAATGCAAAGGCAATTCAACGGAAAAAAGGATTTTCATAAATGGTGCTAGAACAATGGGATACCCACATGCAAAGAACAAAACAAAACAAATTTGATCTATATCTCATGCCACACACAAAAATGACTCAAATGTAAAACCTACAAGTTATAGAGGAAAATATAATCTTTTTGACTGAGGTTAGGTAAGAAGTTCTTCTGTGGGATACCAAGAGTACAGTTCATGAGAAAGAAAACTGATAAACTGTATCAATATTAAGAACTTCTGTTCTTCCCAAAGACACTGTTAAGAGAATATAAACATTTACAAATGACATATCTGATAAAGAACTTGAATGTAAAATACCTTCAAAACAAAATAAGAAAATTAGGAATCCAAAATAAAAATGAGCATAAGAACAGATATTTCATTAAAGAAAATGTACAGATGGTAAAGAAGCACAGGAGAAGATACTTAACTTTATTAGTCAAATGCAAACTGAGTATAACTTAAATGCATATTAAATGCAAGTCAATGCAAATTAAAACCATATAAGATACCACTACACAGCTACTGGAGTGGCTTAAATTAAAATAAATAAACATGATTATACCAAGCGCTGCAGAGAATTTAAGAAAACCTGAAACAATCATACATTGCTGGTGGGCATACAAATGGTATAACTACTTTGAAAAACAGTCTGACAGCTGATATCAAGTTAAGCATATACTTAGTAACAACCCAGTTATTGCAAATTTTTAAATGAAAACTTATGTTTATTCCAAAATTGCATGTGAATATTTTATAGCAGCTTTATTCATAATCACCAAGAACTGAAAACAACCCAAATTTCCTTTAACTGGTAAATGGATAAACAAATTGTGGCACATCCATACATGGAATACTACTTAGCAATGGAAGGAATAAACTAATGCTAAATATACAACATGGATGCATCTGAAATGTATTATAATAAGTAAAAGAAATCAGTCTCAAAAGGCAACATACTACTGGGTTCTATTTATATGATATTATAGAAAAGGCAAAACTATAGGTACATAAAACAGATGAGTGGTTGTCACACATCAGGGATGAAGAAATTACAGTGGCTACAAACAGCACAGAAAAATATTTTGGGGTGATGTAATTCTTCTGTATTTTGATTGTGGTTCCTTATATGATTGTGTTTGTCAAAACACATAGGACTACTTTCACATGGATGAATTTTATGGTATGCTAATTATAGCTTTTTTAATAAAAAATAAAGGGAAAAAGCCAATAACCACCCACTTTGCATGTAAAGAATTGTGTGAAAGCAAATATTCTAAATTCCAGGCCCAGTACTAGAAGCTCATATAGGTTCCTGGTGCCATTATACAAGGGATTGATCATCACAGACAGAGCAAATTTTAGTGAATATGGGAAGAGCAGTAGCAAGGTTCAAGAAGTACAAATAAAAGCACAGAACAAGATGAGACAGAGGCCACCAAAGCAACATAACTGAATGCAAAGATCAAGGCCAACAGGAGGAAGAGGCCAGTTTATATGTCTATAATCACTCATATACATAATAACATATACATAATAAATATGTATATAATCATTGATATTGATGGGTGTATCTGAGTATTGATGAGTACTGATAGGACATGTCCTGACCAAACTTTAATCAGGATTCTCTAAGCCCTCTTCTCTACTAGGCCTCAACCTTGGCCCCCATCCTGGCCAGGTCTGCAAGGCCCAATATTAGCAAGAATCCTGCTAAGTCAGGTTATAGAGAATCCCCCCAACCCTTGATATCCAATCAAATTCCTCGTTCCTCACTCTTGATAACTGATCACTGTCCGTACTTAATCGAACTCCTTATCCCTGTCCTTGACATCTGAATCCTTTGGATTGCCCTCAACAAGAATTCTGTTGTATCAGTTTAGCAAGAATCCCCCCTACTCGTGATGTCTCATAAGTAATTTTCCATCCACTAATCCCCGTAACCTGCTTCCCTAGCTATAAATTCCCACTTGTTCTTGTTGCAATGAGTTGAGCCCAATCTCTTTCCCTTATTGCAATAATCTTGACACCTATCACAACAGTCTTGAATGAAGTATTCCTTACCATTCAAATAAGAGTGACAATAATTTTTTCCGTAACAGTATACATAAACACACACATTCACATCTATGCACCTTGATTACACACAAGAAGCTTTTGGATAGGAAAAGACTGGTAAAAGAAAAATACAATTTCCAAAATAGTTCCTACCTATATATACCAAACTAGTGCAGCAGCAACAATGGTAATAGTGATAGTGGCATAACCCCCTCCTGTCAGAAATAATGCTGTAAAGAGAGAAAGTTAATAAGAAGTTTATTAGATGTAAAGATTAGTATCTTTTTTTCCTGTATCAGATTTTTGGGAACACCAACTGGATGGGGAATGCTCTCTAGATACTGACTTCTCATCCAAATATAACAAAGTTTTAAGGGCCATTCCTGCTCCAGGACAAATTATCTCACAAATAAATCTTCAGGAAAAAAAGAAAAAAACATTGATCAACATTGAATATTCTGAAAGTATCCTGACAATTATACTCAAATAGCTTTTGTAGTGAATTATATCATTAATAAAAAGACATAAAATATGCTGAAACTCTTCAGAAAGTAATTTCAACACTTTTTTTTTTTTTTTTTTTTTGCGGTACGTGGGCCTCTCACTGTTGTGGCCTCTCCCGTCGAGGAGCACAAGCTCCGGACGCACAGGCTCAGCGGCCACGGCTCACAGGCCCAGCCGCTCCGCGGTATGTGGGATCCTCTCGGACCGGGGCATGAACCCGCGTCCCCTGCATTGGCAGGCGGACTCTCAACCACTGTGCCACCAGGGAAGCCCTTCAACACTTTTTTCACTTTATTCTTGGTTTTTTGAATCATATCTTCCACATTGATCATAACCACTATATATTAAACATAGATCTTAGCAAAATTTTTTTAGGTAGAGAAACAAATTTCAATTCAAAACAATTGTTTCCTGTACTGAGAAAAAAAACTTAAATAAACATAGTTTTCCTAATGAAATATATTCATTTTAAAAGGTTATTTGCAAATCACAATGTTACACGTAAAATCACACTTTGCATATTTTATATTATGATTTCACGGATATATCCTCATTAACAATAAATTTACTTCAAAATACTTATTTTAAAATGTACTTTACAAACAAATAATTAACATTTTAAGCTGACTCCTAAACTGGATGTCAGGAGATGAACCTTAAAGAAAATGGGGAAAAATGATTAAAGTAGATAAACATTAAAGTAGGCTATAAAAAGATAATGAGTATCTGAGCCCATAATAGTACTAAAATGCTAGCTAATTATACTTGAAACCCTTGGGTTATCTTCATTTAATGTTTTCCATACTATTTGGGCAGTAAGAAGAATTGCACTCCGACCTCCACCAAAAAGGTCTGATTTTCAGTTCTAAAGCATTACTGTCTTCAATAAGGGGAAATGGTGTTCTCATTGTTTCTAAGGGATTCAAACATAGAATATATCTCACTAGGGTGTGATTTAACAATATGCCACTTGGTTTATTGCTACCTTCTTGCCCTTAGTTCTTCTCTCCATGGGCTTTCCTCTGTGTTTCTTTTTTCTATATTTAAGGTGCCAAGACAACAATATTTTTCTGTTCTGCCCAAGCAGAATTAGAGTGGGTGCCTTGTAACAATCTATGACTACCAATTTTCCTCTAAATGAATGCAGGGAATATTTTAAAACATCCCCATGGTCTACAGATGATACTCAGAAAACCAAGCGTGAACAAATGCCTGTGCCATACAGAAGAGAACAATGTGATATGTAGGATATTTAGGAGACCAGGCATAAATCACCATTCCTTAATCTCAATTCAAGCCAGATATGATTTTCTCTCATTTTAAATGTATTCTAGTCAAAGTAAATTTTTAAAATTAAACCAATTTTTTAAATGCTGGGTACTTTTCTCCTTTTCAATCACATTTTTGGACACTTTCATACATTAATATTCAAATCTTACCCACTTTTCAACTAAAATGAACTCTCACTTTCCACATTGTCCTACACACAGAGAAACCAAGGACTTTTTACTTGCTTGTAATCCAACCTGTCTGACTTCTTGCCTATGTTTATTTATTACAGTAGTAATTCTTAACTGGTAAACTTTTCAGTGGGTTTCTAGATGCAAATACTTCTGTGATAAAGTCTGGGTTCTAAAAAAATATATTTGATTAACGGTATAAAGTTTTTGAAAGATAATGAAGCCAAATGCGTCTTGATATATTAAGATAATGCTAGCTGCCATCAACAAATAATTCCCAAAATTTCAATGACTTAATATGTTTTCTTTCTTCTTCATAGAAGTGTTCCTAAATAACAGATTCCCTCCAAATGGTAATTTAATCTCCCCATGTCTATGGTTCTGTCATTGACAAAGCACTTTAATGTTTCTCTTACAAGCAAAAGAAGAAAGAGATGGCAGACAGAGCCCATCTACTTCTTAACTGTCTTGGCCAGGAAGTGATACACATTACTTTCATTCACAAATCACTGATGAAAAGTTAACTTACTTGAACTTTGTTTACTGTCCAGGGAAATCATAATATAAATTAAACTGCTGAATTTGAAAAAACTTATTTCATATTGACTGTTTTATTTGACAGGTATTTCATGGGAGGATATAATAACAAAAAGAGGCTTTTAAGAACTGCATCAACCCCATAAAAGCAAGGGAAAAGGCTCCCTGGGGGAGCAGCGGCTAGCCAGTGACAACTCTACTAGGTAAGAAGAAGAACAAATTTTGGTGGGTCGTTAGATACCACTGCCATGCCTGCACAGGATGTTTAAAAAGTCAAAAATAACTTAAAAGTAAAATTACAGAACACCAAAGATAAGGAGAAACTACTAAAAACAACCAAGGATTAAAGACTATCTACAAAATATCAATAAATGAACTAACATTAGACACCTCATAAACAACAATAGAGATTTAAAGACAATGAAATAATATCTTCAAGGAAAATAACTTACAGAATTTTATGTAACACTGAAATATCATTCACAAATTAGGGTGTAACAAAAATTATCAGAAAAAACAAAAATTAAGTAAGTTTATACTGTAGAGTTAATAAAGACTATAATATAGGAAGTAAATTGAACACATGAGAAAGGAGAGAAGGCAAGAAGTAAAATGAAATATAAAATTCGTAAATATGTGAGTATATCATAAGAAATGAAATAACAACAATAACATTTTGGGGAATTTAAGAACAAACTAGAACTAAATATTAAATAGTTGTGGGTACATGGAGTAAGAGCAAAAACATGGTAAACTCTGTATAATGTTGGCTCTTTAGGGAAGGAGGAGGAAGCAAAACATGACAGAGAAGTTGAGCCTTACCTTTATTTGTCACCCCACCCCCAATGTAAAAGATCTGAAGTAAATATGTCATAATGAAACTGGTGGAGTTCAGAACACGCTATCTCAAAATATGACACCTTGATATATTCAATATTTTAAGCTAAAAGAACTTGAGGAAAGACACATGTGAGAAGGAGTCTCTGACCTCCTCCTTCTTGCCCAACGCAGATAGAAAGACGCTCTTGTCAGAAGGGCCCTCTCCATACCCTGAGGAAAGGCGCATCCTTATCTCTGAAGGCAGAGGGATGCCAAGAGGAATCCAAATTAACAGGTTTTGCTAAGCTTCCCCCAGTTTACTACCCTTACGGCACACCTTTTTGTCCTATCATGTTTTTCCATGACTTTACTGCACGAATCCTAGTATAAAAACACTCAGATATAACTGTTTCTTTGGGTCTTTATGAAGGCTCCCATGTCATGTAAAATTATGTTAAATAAATCCATATGGTTTTCTCTTGTTAGTCTGCCTTTTGTCCGTTCAATTTAAGGGCCCCAGCCAGAGAACACATCATGGTAGTAGGGAAAACAATTTTTTCCTCCCCTACAAAATCATTTGTTAACTCTTGATACTACATCTATTAATTTTGTTTGCTCTATTTAATTACAGGAAATGCAATTAAAATATGTGATAAGGGAAGTTTCAAAATCAATGGAGAAGGAATTACCCAAACCTTATACAAAAATTATGTTTTTAAAAAAATAAAACTGCCAAATGCTAACATAAATTATAGCTAGATTGAAAAATCTAAACATTCTTTCAAAAAGGAAACCTTAAAAAACATAAAAATGGATGAGTGAACTATTTCTCATATTTCAGGAGAATGGACACCCTTTGCATGAAAGTAATCACAAAGGAACTGATCAAGAGATTTCTCCACATAACTATAGCTACTAGTTATTGAATATTACTATATTCTAGGCACTGTGCTTCATTTAATCTTTATATAGCCCTGCTGAGATACTTCAATTAACTGTAATTTAGAGATTTTAAAAAGAGGCACAAAGAAATTATATAGTTGCCCCAATCCAAGCTACTAATAAAGAATAAAAGACACCGTTTGAAGTGGCTTCTTAGTTCACAAAGATAGCAAAAATGGACATGTCCTTTCTTCTAACATATCCCTTTAACTGATCTGATGTTAAAAACACCTAAATAAAGTGGGGGAATGGAATTCCTTCCTCTAAATTTCTGAAACTTGAAGGGTGAGGAATTAAGCATAATGAGTGCTGAAGATGAGCACTACAGAGGCAATACCAAAGAGTGTTTCTCAAAGTTCTCTGATAAGTATTACCTGATTAGTCTATTAGAAATACCTATACTTGGAATACAACTAAATCATTAAGAATAAAAATTAATAGACAAGAAGCTTGTTAATCTGAATAGTGAACAAATATCCCCAGTGTTCTCATTAGCAAGAAATTTGGAAAACATTGCCCAAAATGGTGTTTCCTAATATTGTGGAAACAAAACACTCTCCTGGATTCTTGTTAAAAATACAACAGATTGAAGCACATAAAAATGCTGTTTTCATAGACTAAAAACAGCTAAATACTGCCAACTTCATAAGGTTCAACCTCATATATTCCTTTGCCCCACTGGATTTACTGCATCAGACTCTGCAGGGAAGAGAACATTATTAACAAGTGAAGTACAAGGGATTTTCATAATAAACAAAATTTGAGAAAAAAAATTATCATAAGGAGGAAATTAAGAGCTCAAGATATTAAAATTCTCTAAGTTACACCAGTTCTTGTTCTAGATAAGTGAGACTGGCAAACCTCAGTTCAAATCTAATCTGGAGCTTGATTTTTATTGAATTTCTATTGAAACACAGCAGTACTCATTCACAAATTGTTTATAGCTGCTTTCTCTCTATAACAGCAGAGTTAAATAGTTGCAACAGTGAGCCTAAAATATTTACTATCTATCCTTTTTGGAAAAGATTTTCCAAACTTCCCTTAAGGCAATCAAAAAATAAAACAACAAAGACTTGTAAATGATAAACCAATAGAGGACATAAAACGAAATAATTAAAATAATCCAAAAGTCGGCAGAAAAAGAAAACGAAGAATACGTGGAACAGATAGAAAACAAACAGCAAGATATTACCTTTAAAACCCCAAAATACTGACAATCACATTAAATGTAAAGAGTTTTAAAAATATAATGAAAAGGCAGTGATTAGATAAAAGGAGTAAGAGTTAACTACATGCTTTCTACAAGAATCTTGTTTTAAACATAAAGATACAAATAAGTTAAAAGTATGAGGATAGGAGAAAATATACCATTCTAATGATAATCAAAAGAAAGTGAAGAAACTATATTAATATCATATGAAGTAGATTTCATAGCAAATAATATTATCAGAGAAAGAGGTGGGCATTTCATAGTGTTAAAGGTAAAATTATGTGAAGAAAACATAATAATCCTAAATGTTTATGCACCAAGTAGAAGTGTTTCAAATTGCTGAGGGTCAAAACAAAACAAAACAAAACAAAAAACATAACTCCAAGGGGAACCAGTCAAATGCATAAGTATAGTCAGACATTTTAACACATGCCTCTCAATAACTGGTAGACAAATAGAACAAAAATCTGTAACAACATGGAAGACTTGAACAACATGACCAAAACACTTGATCTAACTGATATTTATTAAGAACTCCACCAACAGAAGAATGAACATTCTTTTCAAGTAAACAAAGAACATTTGCCAATACAGACTGTATTATGGGCCATAAAACAAATCTCAGAAAAGCATTTACATCATATGAAGTACAGTCTCTGTCTACACTACAATGAGATTAGAAATCAGTAAAAGAAGTACATCTGGAAAACCACAGAATATCTGAAAACTAAATAACACATTTCTAAATAATCCAAGGGTAAAAAAAGACATCAACAGAGAATTTTAAAAGTATTTTTTCTCATTGAAAATGACAATGACATTTGAAACTGTGAGACACATATCTAAAGTAGTACTTAGAAAAAAATTTACATCACTAAATAGGTTATTTATAGAAAAAAGATTTCAATCAATGACCTAAACTTCTACTTTAAGACACTAGAATAAGTGCAAATTAAAACCCAAATTAAAATTAAGCTAAAGAAATAAAATAATAAAGGTCAGAGTAGAAATCAGTGATGTAGAAATCAGAAAAAACAAAAAGAAAAATCAATGAAATCAAAAGCTGACTCTTTGAATTGATAAAAAAAATTATAAACCTCTACAAAATTAATGAGGAAAAAAGAAGACACAGATTACTAATATCTGGAATAAAATAAGAGACATCACTAAAGTTTTATGAAAAAATTACACACACATACATACACATATATATGCATATATATGTATATAATATATATTTGTTTGACAAAATCCAACATCTATTCCTGGAATAAAAAGAGTAGGAAGAAAAATACTCAACCTAATAAATGGCTTTCACAAGGATGTCTATAGCTAACTTTATATCTAATGATTAAAAATTGAATGTTTTCTTCCCATGGTCAAAAAAAAAAAAGGGCAAAGATATCTTTCTACTTTAACATTTATTAGAGGTTCAGCCAGTTCAATAAGTTAAGAAAAAGAAACAAAAGGCATCAAGATTAACTGGAAGATGCAACAATGCCTCTACTCTCAGACAACAACTATGTAGAAAATCCCATGGACTCGGCAAAAAAGTGTGCTTAAACTAATAATGGATTTTAGTATCATTACAGAATACAAGACCAATACACAACAATCAATTGTATTTCTATGTACTAGCAACGGGCATTGGGTAATTAAAATTAAAAAAATAAATAAATGTCAAACTAGCATTAAAGAAATATGAAATACATTGAGATAAATTTGACCAAAAAAAAATGTGCTAGACCTGAACAGTGAAAAATTTTTTAACTGGGAAACTTAAAAAGACCTAACTAATTGGGAGATTGGGATTGACATATATACACTAATATGTACAAAATTGATAACTAATAAGAACCTGCTGTATAAAAAATAAATAAAATAAAATTTAAAAAGAAAAAAAAAAAAAGACCTAACTAAGTGGAGCAATAAACTGTGTTCTAAGGTAAAAAGACTAAGTATTGTAAAGTTGTCAATTGCATCTAAATAGATTCAACACAATCCTAATCAATATCTGTGATACAATAAGAAATGTATATTAGGTCTTTACCCCCAGTTCCCAGCACAAGGCTTCTAAAACCCTTGGAATTTCCAGAGTAAAAGGAGTGAAAGGAGTATCTTTTGTTAACACAACAAGACCCTTTCAACCATACATGAGTTTATGCTAATGAGGAGACTCTTGGTAGGCCCCTAGATAGCTTCAGGATGGGGGCTGATTGTCAGAGGACCAAATCATGTGACTGGAGGGTTGGAACATTCAGCCTCACCCTCTTCCCCAACTTCTAGGGAAGGGAGAGGTGCTGAAGACTGAGTTAATCAACAATGGCCAATGATTTAATCAATCATACCCATGTAATGGAACCTCTAAACCCCTAAACAACAGGATTCAGAGAGCTTCCAAGTTAGTGAACACATCAAGGTGCTGGGAGAATGACATACCCAGAGAAGGTATGAATGCTTATGCTTCACAGGGCCCCTTCTCATCCTTACTTTGCCCTATGCATCTCTTTCCATTTGGCTGTTCCTAAGTTTCATCCTTTATAATAAATGGGCAATAGTAAGTAAAGCATATTCCTGAGTTGTGTGAGCCATTCTAATAGATTATCAAACCTCGGGAGGCATTTGTGGAAACCCCTGATTTATAGCCAGTTGGTCAGAAATACAGGAGGCCTAGGACTTGGGACTGGCATTTGAAGTAGGGTAGTCTTATGGAACTGAGCCCTTAACCAGTGGGCTCTGCACTAACTCTGGGTAGTGTCAGAATTAAATTGACTTTAAGACATCCAGTTGGTGTCCACATAGAACTAGAGAATTGCTTGGCGTTAAAACCCACATATTTGGTGTCAAGAGTATTTGGTTGTGAGTAAACACAGTTCAAAACATCCCAGCATGCTTTGCTGTAGAAATTGACAGGCTGATTATAAAAATTACATGGAAATATGAATGACCTAGAATAGCCAAAACAACTTTGAAATATAAGAACAATATTGCAGGACTTCAAGACTTATTAAATATCTACAGTAAATAAACAGTATAGTACTGGAGCTGAGATAGACAAATAGATAAATGGAACTGGTAGAGAGTCAAGTAATAAACCCACACATACATGATTGATTTTTTGATGAAGGTACAAAGGAAATTTACTGGTAAAAGAAGAGTCTTTTTAGCAATTAAGACTATAATGCTTAGATATCCATATGCAAAAAAAGGGAACTTCAATCCATATCTAGAACCATATATAAAAATCAATGGAGTACTTTGAATCACTTATAAACCTGAAATTATGAACTAAAACTTTTAAAATTAAACATAGAAGAAAATCTTTTTGATTTTGGGTTAGGTTAAGTCTTCTTACATATAACACCAAAAGAATGACCCATAGAAAGAAAACTGAAAAACTGCATTTCATATCATTTAAAATGTCTGCTCTTGTAAATACATTAGAAGAAAAGACAAGCCATAGACTATGGTAAAGTATTTGAACATCAAATATCTGAGGAAAGATTTATATCCAGAATATGTAAAGAACTCTTCAAATTCAATCATAAGAAAACAAACAATAACAACAAATTGGGACAAATGTCCCTTCTCTAGTTAATATCTTTTAATAGCACCCAATTTCCTGTCAGATAATGCGGCAGACAAGGTCCTTTATGATCCTTTCTATGGCATAAAATTATCTTTCATTTGGCAGTCTCAAACAGCCTCACCCCTTGTCAAACATCTGTATTACACTCTCGCATCTAAAGGATTTTGAATGTGCTATTCCACATACCTCTCTCATGCTCAATTCTCAGGTCTGACGTCACTAAAATCTATGAATGCTCAGAGAACTCATCATTAGTCCAGCAAGTCTTCCCTTACTCAAAATGAAGGAGTTATATACTCCTTTAATGTACATTTAATGTAACATTTTATTTCATCATGACTTACCACACTACTTTGAAATTATGTCATCTGTCTTCCTTACTTACTAGAAGGACTGTCTCGCTCACTTTATATCCATATAATCCAGCAGAGCGCCAGTCATATAAAAGGCCCTCATTGAATAAGGAAGAGAGAGAGAGGGACAAAGTGTTGATCTAGCATTCATATAAGTGGCCCCAGGACAAATGTTCAAAAATTTAAAGGCTGATGACATTTTTATACCACACACATGACAAAACATGAACTACAAATAAGTAGCCTTTCTTCTGTAGACTAGAAATCAGAAAATGTGAATCCTAGCCCTGATTCTGAGAGTAGCCAGACAACTGATCTTGGCCAAGAATAACAAAGTTGATAATAATATAGCTAATATCAACAACTGCCTAGAATGTGCCAAGTTCTATCCTAAGCACTATGCAAATCTGATGTCATATAATACTCATAACAATTCTATGAGGTAGGAATTACATTTTATAGATGAGAAAAATAAGGCAGAGAGGTTAAGGTACATTCCACAGAAACACAGCTAAGTGACAAAGCCAGGGATAATTCAGGCAGTCTGACTCCAGTGCACAGGCTTGTAACTACTCTTTAGTGTTAACTTGCTTTTCCCTTAAATTCTTTATTTGAAAAGAACAGAAAAAAATGAGAGCAAGAGAAAAAAAGAGACACATATACACATGAAAGGTTGAACTAAATTATTCCAAGCAATCATTCAGGTATTATTTTTATTAAATTAAATTTACTTCTTTCAAATTTCAAATGACATCTCAAGAAATATGATTTGAAAAACATGTGTGAGATACCATTTCTACACTTTACATGATTTTTACCTAATAATCATATTCCCTTTAAGTGTTTAGTTTTTTAAATAGTATTTCATCACACTGAATTTCTTATGATCCTGTAAATGTCCTGTGGTAGTCTTGAGTGCTCTTCACCAAATATATCTCAGTTGATGAACATGGGATGTCTTTCCATTTATTTAGGTTATTTTTCATTTCTTTCAGCAATGTTTTGTCATTTTTAGTTTACAAGTCTTTCTGTTCCTTCGTTAAATTGATTCCATGGTATTTTATTCTTTAACATGCTATTGCAAATAGCAAATACATAGTCATACCCACTGTTAAAGATTCAATGGGTTAAAGTGCCTCCAAGCAAAGTTCCAATAAGGCTGTGACTGTCCTGTACGTCCTTTCATTTGGACCAAATGGTTTGGGGAAAAGAGACCAACTGGGATTTCCTCAGCCCAGGTTTGATAAAAAAGTTATCTTTAATCAGAAAGGGAGAGACACAGACAGATAGGCAAGCATGAGGGTGGAAAGCATATACACATATTCAATCTGGAACACAGGTCGCTAAAATAACAATGGGTCTGCATCTGACAAATGGAGCTGTTTGCAATCAAACAGATAAAAAGCCAAAAGAATCATTATCCTGAACTGTGACTATTTGCTACCCTAAAATGACCCAGGGCTCCTGAATTTATATAGACAGGAAGCTGGCCAAGAAATGGTATAATCTCCAATACTCACATTAGGTATAGCCAAAAAAAAGATATTGAAAAATTTTAACCCTACAAGATCATAAAGAACAATGGGCTAGAGACCCTGGCCCTAAACTCTGAAAAGTAAATCACAGTAAATCCACTCACAGTAAATCACAGTAAATCAAAGAGCAATCCTACCCCCACAGCAGAGATACTTACTGAATCTGTTCATTGAGATTTTAGAATTGCTACATACTAACGATAGCTGTGTATCTCTGATTCTTCATCTTTCCTACTGAGACCATTCACAGTACATACCCAACCTTTATCTTGCCACTATATACTAGATATGTTGGGGATAAAAAACATACATTTCAGTTTCTGGCACTTCAGGTCAAAAGGGACTATATATATGAAACTGATGATATAGAGACTGCAACACATTCTCACCTGTCACTCAATGATCCTGGACTTCTGAGCTTGAGGCTATAGCTGGATAGAACTTACCACTCCCATGTGGGCAGGTAAGCAAATTTGCCTGAGACATGGAGACTGGGAATACTTGGTGAACAAAAGAGCAGACCGTGGTATATTAGTTCTGCTTATCAAATATTTCCTGCGCTCTCCCTTCCAGATTCATAGCAGGATCTCACTTCCTGGCCCCATTATGACTGTGTGGGGCACTGTAGATACAAATTGGGAGTGGAAGTGTCATTTCCAGTCCAGAATGCTGACTTACCAGTAGGAAATCTGACTGGGCTTTTTTTCACTCTACAAGATAACAGGTAATGTTCCAACAGGAACAATGCTATCAGGCTAGTTCCTAGGGTGAGGACATCATGAGACTGAGCCCCCAAAGAATTCTCAATGTACATGGAGAATTAGTAAGACATAAACCGTTGCTGTCTGAAGCCAGAGGGTTTAGGGCATAACCTAGCCTGGCTTGGCTAATTCATGCCTTATGCTCTTATGACCTATTCTTCTCTGTGAGTTTTCTGTCCATTAACGTAGTCATATATTTCATATCTCCGACACCCTGGTATTTCACCACCCAAAAGAGTATAATAGTTACATCAAATTTATAAAATTTCTTGTATATTTCCTCTTCCAAGCCATTTATTAAAAAGACACTGAGGAGGGCTCACGCCAAGGGGGACTTCCCAGAACTTCTGCTGCCAGTGTCCATGCCCGTTGGTGAGCCACTGCTGCCCCTTGCCTCTGCAGGAGACTCTCCAACAGTAACAGAACACAGCAGGCCAGGAAAGACACAGGGCTATCACCACAGCCTATTATCGTGGGGCCATGGGCTTTATTTTAATGAATGACATCACACATGAAGAATCCTTCAGTGCAGTACAGGATTGCCAGGTGTCAGGGCTGTGCCTCTGAGGTGGGAGAGCCAAGTTCAGGACACTGGTCCACAAGAGACCTCCCAGCTCCACGTAATATGAAACGGTGAAATCTCCCAGAGATCTCCATCTCAATGCCAAGACCCAGCTGCACTCAACAACCAGCAAGATACAGTGTTGGACACCCTATGCCAAACAACTAGCAAGAAAGGAACACAACACCCTCGATTAGCAGAGAGGCTACCTGAAATCATAATAAGGCCACAGACACCCCAAAACACACCACCACACATGGACCTGCCCACCAGAAAGACAAGATCCAGCCTCATCCACCAGAACACAGGCACTAGTCCCCTACACCAGGAAGTCTACACAAGCCACTAAAAAACCACCTTAGCCGCTGGGGACAGACACCAAAAACAACGGGAACTACGAACCTGCAGCCTGCAAAAAGAAGACCCCAGTCACAGTAAGTTAAGCAAAATGAGAAGACAGAGAAACACACAGCAGATGAAGGAGCAAGATAAAAACCCACCAGACTTAACAAATGAAGAGGAAATAGGCAGTCTACCTGAAAAACAATTCAGAATAATGATAGTAAAGAGGATCCAAAATCTTGGAAATAGAATGGAGAAAATACAAGAAACATTTAACAAGGACCTAGAAGAACTAAAGAGGAAACAAACATTGATGGACAACACAATAAATGAAATAAAAAATTCTCTAGAAGGGATCAATAGCAGAATAACGGGTAAGTGACCTGGAAGATAAAATAGTGGAAATAACTACTGCAGAGCAGATAAAGAAAAAAGAATGAAAAGAATTGAGGACAGTCTCAGGACCTCTGGGACAACATTAAATGCACCAACATTCCAATTAAAAGGGTCCCAGAAGAAGAAGAGAAAAAGAAAGGGACTGAGAAAATATTTGAAGGGATTGTAGTTAAAAACTTCCCTAATATGGGAAAGGAAATAGTTAATCAAGTCCGGGAAGCACAGAAAGTCCCATAGAGGATAAATCCAAGGAGAAACAAGCAAAGACACATATTATTCAAACTATCAAAAACGAAATACAAAGAAAACATATTAAAAGAAGCAAGGGAAAAACAACAAATAACACACAAGGGAATACCCATAAGGTTAACAGCTGATCTTTCAGCAGAAACTCTGCAGGCCAGAAGGGAATAGCAGTACATATTTAAAGTGATGAAAGGGAAAATCCTACCACCAAGATTACTCTACTTAGCAAGGACCTCATTCAGATTTGATGGAGAAATTAAAACCTTTACAGACAAGCAAAAGCTAAGAGAATTCAGCACCACCAAACCAGCCTTACAACAAACGCTACAGGAACTTCTCTAGGCAGGTAACACAAGACAAAACAGAGACGTACAATAACAAACCTAAAACAATTAAGAAAATGGTAACAGAAACATACATATCGATAATTACCTTAAATGTAAATGGATTAAATGCTTTAAAGAATCCTAAAGATGCTATCAGAAAACTACTAAAGCTAATCAATGAATTTGGTAAAGTAGCAGGATACAAAATTAATGCACAGAAATCTCTTGCATTCCTATACACTAATGATGAAAAATCCGAAAGTGAAATTAAGAGAACACTCCCATTTCCCATTGCAACAAAAGGAATAAAATACTAAGGAATAAACCTACCTAAGGAGACAAAAGACCTGTATGCAGAAAACTATAAGATACTGATGAAAGAAATTAAAAATGATACAAATAGATGGAGAGATATAGCATGTTCTTGGATTGGAAGAATCAACACTGTGAAAATGACTCTACTACCCAAAGCAATCTACAAATTCAATGCAATCCCTATCAAACTACCACTGGCATTTTTCACAGAACTGGAACAAAAATTTTCACAATTTGTATGGAAACATAAAAGACCGCGAATAGCCAAAACAATCTTGAGAAAGGAAAACGGAGCTGGAGGAATCAGGCTCCCTGACTTCAGACTATACCACAAAGCTACAGTAATTAAGACAGTATGGTATGGGCACAAAAGCAGAAATATACATCAATGGAACAGGATACAAAGCCCAGCAATAAACCCATGCACATACGGTCACCTTATCTTTGATAAAGGAGGTAAGAATATACCGTGGAGAAAAGACAGCCTCTTCAATAAGTGGTGCTGGGAAAACTGGACAGCTACATGTAAAAGTATGAAATTAGAACCCTCCCTAACACCATACACAAAAATAAACTCTAAATGGATTGAAGACCTAAATGTAAGGCCAGACACTATCAAACTCTTAGAGGAAAACACAGGCAGAACACTCTATGACATAAATCACAGCAAGATCCTTTTTGACCCACCTCCTAGATACATGGAGATAAAAAAAATAATAAACACATGGGACCTAATGAAACTTAAAAGCTTTTGCACAGCAAAGGAAACCATAAACAATGTGAAAAGACAACCCTCAGAATGGGAGAAAATATTTGCAAATGAAGTAACTAACAAATGATTAACCTCCAAAGTATACAAGCAGCTCATGAAGCTCAATATCAAAAAAACAAACAACCCAGTCCAAAAATGGGCAGAAGACCTAAACAGACATTTGTCCAAAAGAAGATATACAGATTGCCAACAAACAAATGAATGAATGCTCGACATCATTAATCATTAGAGAAATGCAAATCAAAACTACAATGAGATATCCCCAGTCTTGGGGGTACAATGGCATGTTTATAAATCTCCATTTAAATTCTAGACGTGGGGCTTCCCTGGTGGCGCAGTGGTTGCAAATCTGCCTGCTAATGCAGGGGACACGGGTTCGAGCCCTGGTCTGGGAGGATCCCACATGCCGCGGAGCAACTAGGCCCGTGAGCCACGACTACTGAGCCTGCGTGTCTGGAGCCTGTGCTCTGCAACAAGAGAGGCCGCGATAGTGAGAGGCCCGCGCACCGCGATGAAGGGTGGCCCCCGCTTGCCACAACTAGAGAAAGCCCTCACACAGAAACGAAGACCCAACACAGCAAAAATAAATTAATTAATTAATAAACTCCTACCGCCAACATCTTCTTTAAAAAAAAAATAATAATTCTAGACCTAATTTTGTTTTCCTATTAGTATATTTTCTTCCTGTGATACAAAATAGGTCCTTTGTATAAGGTTGATTTTATTTTCACCTACCAAGTGTTATGTTATTCAAAACTGTTGCTGGGAACTTCTTGCACTAATTATTCATACTATGACATATACATATATGCTCTTCAATTGATTGTTTAATGTAAATCCAATAATCATGTCTGCAATGCTTTCTAAGACATTAAATCAAGAAAAGAAAAAATAATCACCAGAAAAAATTTTTAAACAGGAACTAATTCCTATAAGCAATGAAAGGTAATTCAAACATAAATACATACTTCAAATTCAAATGTTATTTATAAATCTTGTGCCACTAAAAATCATTTCAGATGCCATTATACATTTACAGTAATCTTTTGTTTCTGTTATTTGATAAATAATATGATAACCCAGAAATTAGCATAAGAATTATTGTTAATTTGGGGATGATCTACATACTTTAGGCCTTTAGTCCTATATTTAGTCTATTATAAAATTCCAAAACTTTAACATTGAGTTTACATAAGCATATTTTTTTCTCCAAAATTCACCAAGGAAAGTAAATGGCATGAAACTGAATAAACAGCTATAGCGTTCTCAGGGGAAGAGAGTCAGAAGAAAAGGATAAATATATAATGGATGTGCAATTTTATTACCTGAGTATTTAACAACTCTTCACACTTGTGTGCTTGTTTCTCTATTGCAGAAATGTACTGTTTTTCAATAGCTTCTACTTGTTGCTTAACTGAAGACTGCAGTAGTGCCTAAAAACAAGCAAAAATGTCATGTGGATCACAGACAAAACTTGGAATCTACTGTTGGCATGAGAAATTTTTTTGACAGTTGTACATATCTGAAATATGATACTATTCTGCATTACAAAATACACATTTGTGAATGTTAGAGCAAATTCATATATAACACTACTTTAAGCTTTTGGTTTTAGGTTTTCCTATTGCCAAGACTAGTTTTTTGGCTTAGATGTTCCTTCCACACACCTTCTCGGTAAAAAGGCCAAGTCATAGAAGATGATAAAAGAGGGTGAGTAGTTCTGTTAAATATAAATTCAGTTTAGTGAAGACCACACAGGATGAGAAGCATGTGAAAGCTGCTGAAAAAAAAGAGAAGAGAAAAAAACCAGACATATTTCACTGGCTGACAAAACTCCACATCCTCTCGGCACACTGTAATATCCCATGGGCCAAGCATGATCTTCAAGACCACAAATCAAGTAAAAGCAGATGGAAACTCTGAGCAA
This sequence comes from Neophocaena asiaeorientalis asiaeorientalis, assembly GCF_003031525.2. Taxonomy (NCBI): domain Eukaryota; kingdom Metazoa; phylum Chordata; class Mammalia; order Artiodactyla; family Phocoenidae; genus Neophocaena; species Neophocaena asiaeorientalis. The sequence goes on along the minus strand of NW_020176571.1, from coordinate 22,579,430 downwards.
TTTCAAACATAAAAGAGCTGCCCCCCAGGAAGTTCACGCCCCTAATGTGAAAAGGTATAAGGCAAAGTGTGGAAGTCAGGATCTTAAGGCAATATTCATAAAAAGTAATAAAACTTGGGAGCCTACACAAACTTAAGTGGATAGTGTAAATGCTGGAAGCTGGGTCAGTTAAATATAAAGATGTTAACACTATTGTAAGGGGAGCCAAATCAACACTGGAAGATGTTCCACCCACTCACTTCCTTATTGGAGATGTTTACAATATTATCATCTTTTTTCCTTTCCCTTTTTTTTTTTCAGGCATTATATGTTATAGTTAACATGTTCCCAGTATTATCTTACATGCTATTTATAAATCCTAAATCATTCTAAAATATGCATTTAACCATATACATAAGAACTCTTTAGCAAATATTCTATTTTTGAAGGTCTATCTGGATAACAAACTACTCATAATCAAAATAGTAAGTTGAAACAGACACATGTCTTATAGAAAACAGACCTTTGGTACATTCGCCAAGAAAAGAAAAATATGCCAAATCTCTTAAATAATCTCTGCTTTGAAAACAGATTTACTTGGTTGGAAACAACATGCATTAAGAGGCTAAATAAATATGTATGTATTTTTTAAAACTGAGACAAAAATATTTTGAAAACCTCTGAATAAGTCTCAAATCTTCAAATAATTATCTTTCTTTTGCAAATGTTAAACTGTCTGATGATGCTACTACTCCTATAATTCAATAGTTGTCACTCTGAAGCTGCAAAATTACTAGTAAACTAGTAAAGAAAAATAAACCTCTGACCACGGCTTAACCAAAATATAAAGAACTGCTTAACAGAACTGCATTAGCCCTTCATTTATACATTATATGTCCTCTAAAGCTTCCATAACGATAACTTATAGAAGACACTATAATTTAACCTCTTAAACTGTGACTAGATAATGTAAAGCTCTAATTTACCTTTGGCAAAATACAATACTATTCATTGGACTTCAGAAAATTTAAAGGATGATACAACTATGTACAATTCTGTTGGGTATATTCATGGCATCTTTTGTAGAGAGAAAAATGCCATTCTTTTGGGGGACTTGGGTTACGGCAGAATTGTTTTGCTTGATGCTAAGAACTGTTTCCCTTCCTATTTGCCATGATTCCAAATAATCCCAGGTTAAATACCCAGTTGTGATTTTCTAGTAAATTATATCATTTGGAGGGACAGGTAAGTTAATGAAATAAAATAATATTTTCTCACCATAATTAAGAAACACAGATGAATAGTATTTTTTCCTCTGGTGACTGATTTGTATACTATACACTCATTTTCTTCCAAACTTCAAGGAGGTCAAGTGCCATAGGATAATGACAAGATTTTTTAAATAAAATAATAAGGTTTCTTTAAAAAAAATTGGCCTGTAATACTGAACTGTGGAATTATTAGTGCCAAAGTCCAAACAAAAGAGGTAGTGTTCAAAAACCATCTTTAGAACTAGAATATTAATTATGGACATACTTAGCAATACACAATGGTACTAACTGCATACTTCTATGGCTTGATCTATCATTACATAACTGGATATTCGTTTTCCTATGTAATATACCATAATAACTGCCTTAAAATTTCTTGTGTGCTGTAAGTATAAAAATGAACATTAGTCTTAACATTTCCCTATAATTTTTTTCCTTTGTAATTGTCTCTACAGATATCAAAGACACAAGGAACCCTTCCCTTGGGCTTATATTGAATACAACACTACAAAAACATACATGAAAGAGTTATTTCTTTTATAAGCTATTTTAAACTATTCTCAACACAAATAAAGCACTAAGACTCTCAGGGTATGTAGAGGCAGAAAAACAAAGATGTATATAAACATTCCATAACGAAAAAAATGCTACCAAAGGCAGGGAATGTTTTGTTAATTTTCAACAGGTTTAGGTTTTAGCTTCAGTCCTATCAGAGATTTTCTGTATCATCCCAGGGGATAACTTAACTGAGCTTGAGCAAAACTACTTACCACACTTCTTCAAGAATAATTTTAAAGGTGTGAACAAGATCATAGATTTCTTTAGTACAGGAACTATGTCATCTTTATACTCATCTTTATATATCACACACAGCTTCTTACAGAGTGCTCTGTACATAGCAGACACATGCAATAGCTATTGAGTGACAATCCTTGTATTAAGATTAATATTTTAAAATCATAGTATAGGGCTTCCCTGGTGGCGCAGTGGTTGAGAGTCCGCCTGCCGATGCAGGGGACATGGGTTCGTGCCCCGGTCCAGGAAGATCCCACATGCCGCGGAGCGGCTAGGCCCTTGAGCCATGGCTGCTGAGCCTGCGCGTCCGGAGCCTGTGTAAAAAAAAAAAAAAAAAAAAAAAAAATCATAGTATAAATGATACCAATATTCACTGGAAAGTTCACTGAGCTTCAAATTATAACTACCAAGTTCAGTTACCAAACTTGTTCCTGTTAATCCCTACCAGAGATCTGAATTTTTTTTATTATTTTAGACTAGAAATGTTCATTCTTTCTACTCTACAAGTATAAATTTTGAGTAAATAAAATACAGTACGAGAAGGACTATAAACTCCTTGAAAAAAAAGTATGTTATAAATTCTATAATGATTAGACTCAGAGAAAACAAAGATATTAAGTCAAAAACCACCCCACACCAACCAATACCCATAAGCAGTAGATAGTTTATTTTTAATGGAACTGAATATACACCGGAATTTAAATGAGTAGAGGCGTATAGCTCAAGTGGACTACTGCAAACCAAACTACAATCCACTGTCCCAACAAATCCACAGAATTCTCTTCTCCCTTGAAATACCCCAATTCTATTAGATCTGATTCTATCCTCAACAAATTTAATTACCTGTCCAGATTTGCAGAGCAGATGTGCCTAAAGAACCAAATGGTCTCTGAAACATTAATATCATGTTGGCATTTAGCACATAACCTTAAAAGAACACTTCATAGCTAATTTTAGGCAGTAATAATTAAAATTATTTTAAAAGTCAGTCCTCTAAGTCATGGTTTACAAATGCAGAGAAGTATAAGGCTATGGAGCAAGCTGGAGGCAAAACATATAATAAATATCCCCACTGAAACTGAAGCTCTAGGAGAACAGGAATCTGTGTTTAATTCACTGATTAAACAGTGTTTAATTCACTGTAGGTACTATTGTACCTACAACAGTATCTAACATATAGGTACTATTATAATTGTAATTGGAATATATGGAATATGTGTTGAATGAACTGAAGAAATGAATCATGATTTCTGTATGTTCAAGCCTTATTACTTGCCTAGTCATAGAGAAACTATCAAAACATTGACGTTAATTACGTCTGTTCATTGTACTCTTAGTTTAGCTTTTTGACTGCAGTAGTACAAATTAATTGTTGTAAAAGGTCATTTGAAATCAAGCACAATTTCATCTTTCTTGGAAAAATATCATAGTTTGCTTTTCAAAAATCTGTTTCAGATCTTTTCCAATTTTTAACTAAAAATAAAATAAGCAAAACTAAAAGGTATCAGCAAAAGAGTAAGTTAGAACTCTGAAGGGACACTTTTATGTTTTTTCTGGACTAAGTGCTATTTTTGAACAAAATATTACGTCAAATTTTGCAAGGCTTTTTAACTGTTGTTAGCATGTCTTATAATATTCCCTCAAAGTTTCAAACATATAAGCAAGTTTGTTATTCAAAAGGAGAGCCTACTTAACTGATATATATGAAAAATGATGAATTTCAGTCATTTCATTGAATCATTCATCCATCTTTTTCCATGAGCTCTACATACCTGTTCTACAGATAAAGAAACAGACACGAAGGTTAAGAAATGAGCCCAAAATCATATGAAAAGACTAAGTGGAACAACGAACTGGATTCAGGTCCACCCTCTTGGTTCCCTGTTTGTCTTAGCCATTCCAACCTGGTAAAGCAGGTTTCTCTTCATGAACTAATCACTTATTCTATTTTATAGCCACTTAATTATTTGTTAATTCTTCACTTATTCAACTAATATTTACTGAATGCATACTTTATTCCAGACAGTGTCCTAGGCACTGGTGATGCAGACTGAACAAAACAGATATGGGCCTGACTCCCCTGAATTTACATTATTGGCAAGCAGATAGGGAAAGTGGGGAAGACAAGGAAGATTGGGAGGTACACAATAAACAAATCATTTTGATGGTGTTGTATGCTATAAAGAAAATTTAAAAAGGGATAAAAAGGAAAAGAATAATGGAAGAGAAATTTTTCAGAGAGGGAAGTCAAGAGCTCTCTTGAGAAGTCACAAAAGGTGGGAAAAAAACGTCATATATTAAGCCTGAGGGAAGAAGATTTCCGTCAAAGAAAAAAGTACAAAGTCCTAGCATGGGAAAAAGGCTAATGAGTTCTAGAACTAGAAAAAAAGGCCAGTGCAGATCATATGAACCAGGGAATTCCATCAGATCCTATACCTGCACCAGACTTCCAGAGGACCAGAATTATGTAGAACCATGGAAAGGCATTTTAATTCTATTCAAGCATGAAAGTTTCTATAACCTGATACATAGTATCTTCGAACAATGTTGCAAAGTATCAAAAGTACTCAAATGCTATCAAGAATTCCTCCATTAATAGACAATTTGTGAAAAAGAAAATATGTAGCACTGATTTTTGTAGGCTACACATATACAAGTAGATTAGAAACATAACTAATGCACCACGCATGAACATTTTTTTATTCAGTAGAATTAAGAGTAATGCGACTATACTCTCTGGTAAGGAAGGAGTTAATCCTAGTAAGAACTAGTTGAGGGACTTCCCTGGTGATCTAGTGGTTAAGACTCCACACTCCCATGCAGGGGGCCCGGTTTGATCCCTGGTCAGGGAACTAGATCCTGCATGTGACAACAAAGATCCCACCTGCCGCAACTAAGACCCGGTGCAGCCAAATAAATAAATAAATATTAAAAAAAAAACAAGGGCTTCCCTGGTGGCTCAGAGGTTGCGAGTCCGCCTGCCGACGCAGGGGACACGGATTCGTGCCCCGGTCTGGGAAGATCCCACATGCCGCGGAGCGGCTGGGCCCGTGAGCCATGGCCGCTGAGCCTGCGCGTCCGGAGCCTGTGCTCCGTAACGGGAGACGCCACAACAGCGAGAGGTCCGCGTACAGCAAAGAAACAAACAAACAAAAAAAACCCAGTTGAGTGTTTTCCATGGTCTCACAGAAAAGTGCCATAGATATGCTACAAGTATATCTGGCAAGTAATACTTTCTTGAACTTTATCTGGACACTGTGTCTATTAGAATGCAGTTCTTCCATAATACTTACATTCTCCATTTTATACTGAATAGACTGGCAACACAGATTATGAAAATGAGGATATAGTGTCCAAATAATGGCAGCTGACTAATTTATCTTAATGTTCAATTACTCTTGGCTAATCAAAAGTATCTTTTGCCAATTTTGGGATCTAAAATGTCAATCTATAGCTTTGTTGGCTTATCATTTGGGAAGAGAAACTGATAGTTTGATATACATATACATATATATTTTTTAAGACCTCAGTGAGCTAGTAATTCAATTGTAGTACAGATTTAGTTGCATTAGAACAGAAACATTAGGCTATCTCTGAAAACAATATTTAGACATTTTAGAAAATTTTGTTGGAATACAAAAAGAATTAATGGGATTAAAATGTATTAGTGGGGAGTTCCCTGGCGGTCCAGTGGTTAAGATTCCGTGCTTCCACTGTGGGAGGCACGGGTTCAATCCCTGGTCAGGGAACTAAGATCCCATATGCTGCGTGGCGCAGCCAAAACTAAATAAATAAATAAACAGAAATTTTTTAAAAAAACACAACTATCACTGGGAAGTGATTTAAAAGTACAATGTAAAAAGGACTAGGGAGTATAACTCTCTAGAGGAAAAACTTCCATCTCAACTTAAGGCTTAAGTTTATTCAACTTAAGTTTACTCAACTTAAGTTTACTCAAAACTGGATCCAAATTCAAGTTTAGGTTCATGGTCTCCTGCTACCCAGGCAGGCAGAAGTTAGGCAACACCAGAACCTTTAAGTTCAACCCTTGGGGAGAATGAAGGCGCATGTTTCTCAGGAGTAAACTCCAGATGTGTGAGGAGTGATAGTGACGGATTTGGTCATATTTCTTTTTAGAAAGCAGGACAGAAACTAATACCTAAAATTATGGGTAAAAGGATTAAAAAATAAAGATTCTGCCCTTCCTTTTCCTTAACTTAAACAAGCAGTAGTATCAAGGTCATGTTGAGGCTGCTGAAAATTTATCTTGTTACAGATCTAAAGCATTGGCAATTGCAGTGATCCTAGGTTTTTCTATGTATCTGAATTACAGTGCAGTGGCACTGGCTATATATCTAAACATGGAAATTCAATATAGTCTAGCCATGCTATAAAGTGCATCAGAGACTGTGAAAGCCAAAGAAAACCTTTAGGACAGAGGGAATCATTCCTGTTGGCCTTGTTGTTAAGGGATTCTAGTAACATAAGAGTTGTTACCTCAAACACCACTAATGTCTCCCAGTGAAAATTTCTTTTGTGCCATGGACAACACATTAAAATTAAGAAGTTTCTAAAATTAAGTAGAGCAGAGAGACGCTGCATGTCTACCGTCCAGCTACTTTAAACTTCTGAAAAGCTGCCACATGGACATGCCTCTACCTCAGATGCCACAGTATTATTCCTTGTGACTTGAATAAGAGCTACAGTTTCAGTTAAAAAAAAAAAAGAAGAAAGAAAGGAAGGAAGGAAGGAAACAAAAGGAAAAAAAGAACTCTGACTAAATCTCTTCAGAATCTCTCAGAGGATTAAATGAAGCACCTAGTTATTAAACACTAAAGACCTACACATCTCATTTTCTGAAATATCGGAAACCACAGAAAGAAAGAAACCCATATAGGTGTCAGAAGTATTTGGCTTAAATACACAGTCATTAACCTTCTAAGGAGGCAGCATAATTTGTTGAACAGAGCCCTGCATCAAGCTTTGAATGACCTGGCTTTTATTTACAGCTCCTCCTCTGTTTGTATGTGTTTGATCAAGGCACTGTGTTTCTCTGTGTCTCAGATGCCTCATCTAATAAATAGGGAGAATAATAGAGTTTCTTCTCTGCCAGTAATAAAGGAATTCTGTGAAATTATGACTGTTAATTTAATTCTTACATTGATAACATTTCAAAATAGAATTGTTCTAACCATTTGTTGATTTTTGAGAACTAATTTCTTCATTTTCATGATAAAGGAAACTCATGCTATGTGGATTTAAGTTAGGATCAACATTATTTTTTAAGTTACTAGATTTAAGACCATTAAAATAATTTTCCTCCAAATTAATAGAGATCCATTCATTAAACATAGATCTCAAAGATTAGAAAAGAACTTTTACTCACATTGAAAAGCCATCAACATTGAGAGAGATAAGAGGATTCATATAAATCAATTTTATTAGAAGACATACTGACAAAGATTAAATTTTCCTTTATGTTTTCTTTTTGATCACAAAGAGAAGAATGTTGCAAACTTAGATGACAATTTAACATACTTCAACTGGTTCTTTTTCAGTTAAAAATTAACCATATATTACAGAAATAATAATGTTCGGGGAGATGTGTAAATTATTTAAAATCCATTGGATTGGGCACAAAACAATCAGAAGTGCCATTCCCAGCACTGGAATAGGTGCCAGAGGCCCCGGCAGTGCTGAGCTCTAGCTTGACTATGTGGGGTTCGGGAGAAGCCTCAGGGGAAGGGACAAAGTCACCAAAGTGGCTCAGAGGAATTATTAATATATTAACTAGTATGGAAGTATTTCACCATTATAAGATAATACAAAGTAGTGCCTGTTGGAACTCAAATTAGGTTGTTACAATGGATTAATTACCAAAAAATTTGGCTACATGAATATCCTGCTAAAATACCAAAACAGGATAGCCTTGGAACTTGGTGCTTCTAACTATATGGACTAAATCAGACTCTATATGGATTATTCTTCAAATGGAATTCCTTTATCACTGCTATAAAACAATCTGATGATCAATTCACTGCAAATCAGAGACATGACAATTTTAAGCAAATTATCCCACCTCTGGAAGCCATAAAGCTTGAAACATAGATGGGGACTGATACCCAGACAGCAATGGGAGCAAAATTTAATTTTTACTATGCGTATTTCCATATCTTTTGAATTTTGTATTGCACACATATGTTCCCTTGTCAAAAAATAAGATACTCTGAGCAAATCATTCTACTCCCTAATAATTTATCCTTGGTATAAAATCTATATTCTCATATATCATTTCCCCTAAGTTGATTAACTAGAATTTAACAGATAAAATCAAAACCAGCTGTCTATTTTGACACTGGATCACACACTAATTAGAAATGGGACAGATATCTTAAAACGCTGTTCTTCAACTGTCACTGGTTCTTACATCTCTGCTTTCCTTCCTCAGAGTCAGTGTTTTATAGTTCAGATTAAAGAATAAAGTTAACCACACCTCTTCTATAACTTTTCAAACATGTAAGAAATTAAAAAATAATAATAAAACTTAGGGCTCCCCTAGTGGCGCAGTGGTTGGGAATCCGCCTGCCAATGCAGGGGACACAGGCTCGAGCCCTGGTCCGGGAAGATCCCACATGCCACAGAGCAACTAAGCCCGTGCAGCACAACTACTGAGCCTGCTCTCTAGAGCCCGTGAGCCACAACTACTGAGCCCGTGTGCCACAACTACTGAACCTGTGCTCCACAACGAGAAGCCACCGCCATGAGAAGCCTGCGCACCGCAACGAAGACCCAATGCAGCCAAAAATAAATAAAATAAATAAAATTTTTAAAAAACCTTAAAAGTAGTTTCTTGTGTACATATCTTCATTTGGACTTATAAGAATAACTTTCACCAGTTTATCTTTTCTGCCTCTAAGAACCATGGTATGCAGTCTTTTATTAACTGGACTACTGGTTGCCAATAAAAAAACTGAATAAAGATAAATCTATAACAGACATCAATTACTATTCTTCTAAAGTCTAATTACTATGTAAGTCTTCAGTTCTATCGAAAATTGAAAATGCCTGATTACAGACAGACCTTGCTGACAATTCAGTTCACTAGAATAATGGAAGATTAAGAACCACATAACTGATAAATCACGTCGACTGGAATAGTTACAGAAATGATATTCTTTACAGATACTACTATATAATCACTCTTCCAGCAATGTTACTAGATGTAGAAACCTCCTGAATAACCTTGTTAAAAGGAAGGTTTGAAAAATACTTTCAACCCCATCAGAACAAAACAGATCCAGCCTCATTCAACGTGGAAAGCTAATATTATTATGGATGGAAGGTACTTATAATAGAGCGGCTTGACTTTTCATGATAATAAGCAGAAATCTGTAATTAATCAACAATATCTGGGTGGGACAGACTCGTATTGATAAAATTCTCAAGTCTGATCAACATTAGTCATAAATATTAGCCTGATGTGATACAAAAAAGAACCCATAACATTTAAAGTGCATTTTGGAAGGTAAGCCAAAAATAACTAATGGGGAAAGGCAGATCTTACATGTCTTAAGAAACAATTAAGTAAAACCTATTCATTAATTCTTTTGTTAATCTCTGGAGGTATTTTTCAAGGTCTTCTCTGAAGCAAAAATTTGAAATTTATCTCAATACAGAATGAAGTCTCCCCTTCATTCCTTTGACCATCAGGCTGAAAATCCAGTTACAATATAAAGGCAAGCCTTAAATCTATATTAAAACAAGTTTTCTTGCAAGGTTTCCAATGCCTTTTGGCTTTGGCCTGGCTGGAAAACCACAAGAATAGCCTTGTATGCAAAATTCTGGCTTAACTCAGGAAACTCAGAGGCACATAAGAACTATTTTCAACTACCAAACCTTTCTCAATCCTCTGCTGAGGTTAAGTTTGATGGGAGGGATAAGAATGGACAAGCCAAGTTGTTAGTTCCAAACCAATCACTAGTATCTAGCATGCTGTTAGGCCAAACGCTATTGGCAACAGCAAACATCTTTATTTGTCCAGGAAAAATCTGATCATATGATAAAAGCTGGAATTTATAAGAATCCTTGTTCAATCAAATAACTAAAACTATAAATTTATTTCATAACTTTGGGTTAACAAAAGGGTGGGATTAAAAAAAAGATATATAAAAGATCTCATAACTTCATTTTTACTTATCCCCTCTTTGCACAAAAAGTTAGCAATCTCTAATCAAGGGAATACATCAAAAGAAGAGAAAAAGTTGTTCCCCCTCCTTGGAGCAGAACTTTATACAATAAAAGTAATTCTACACCCTGGGAAAAATTGGTCTCCAAAATGTATTATGTTCTCCCTCATAAAACAGTACAAACAACTCAAGAGTTCAAATAAAATACTAGCAAGTAGATGCTTTTTTAAAATGGAATACAGCAGTCATGTGATATTCCAAGCTGGCATCTGACATATGTTACATTGCTAAAATTCAAAGCAATACTTAGCAAAAGGGACTTAAGGCATACTTAACCTTTGAGAAATGCACAGTAAACCAATATTCTCAATAAAACCAAGGTTGCTCAAAATGAGAAATAAATATATCAAGAGTTTTAATCAAGATAATTTCAAAACAACTGAAGTTTATATAGCAATTTTGCATCGTTTTTCACTTAGGAATAGTGAAAATATGTGTGTCTGATAAGTCAAAACTCTACTGCATCTGATTCAATACTCTGATACTTAAACACAAGAAAAAAAATCAGAAAACTCTCTTCATAAAATGTTCTAAGACTTTAGAAAAGAACTGCCCATTCCTTGTTTTCTCATTAAAACAGTCGAATATTTATAAGCACTATTCATGTGTCTAGCACTCATTGGCTTTTGACATCTGGGTTGTAATACACCAAATTAAAGATCATCAATTCAGTCAAGCTTCAGGAACAGACTGCGAAATGAGTATGTGTCTATATATCTACTTTGGTGGAAATATCTTGAAATACGTAGATATACATAAATAAGCATGAGTTTTGTAAATGTACTCCACTTGGCCAAAAACATGCACACAAAACACAAGGGTGAGAAAGACAGCTCTAGAGCTTGAGAAGAGGGTATAAAAACCCTTCTAGTTTCAAGATGAGTGTGATGACCAGGAACTAATTTTCATATCACCAAAAAACCGACACAGAAAACATCTCACTTAGGCACCCACAAGAGGGCCAAGAAACATATAATAGACCTTAAATCACTATAGTTGTAATTTATTTGGTGTTTGCATATAAAAAATCAAAATGCATTTTCCTTTTTGCCTTTTTCAGGCTAATTTCTAATCACCATTTTACTAATTTGTCAACTATGTCAAATTCAATGTTTCAACACTTCTCCTATCTGCTATGATTTGAAAAATGTCTAAATCCCTTAAGTTTAAACAACAAAAACAACAGAGTATAATTTAATTTGAAAAGTAAACAAGTTGAGCCAGAACCAAGAAAATAACTTGTAAATCTAACTTTAGGAAGAAATAAAAAATTCTGTAAGTTTCAAAAGGGAAAGCTCTTTTTCTAACTGATCTATCTTAAAGCAAACACCACATGAAAAAAAGAAAGAAAAAAAAAGAGAGGGGAGTCTTTTGCCATTGCCTTGAAAAAGAAGATTCAGTATATAGTAGTGAAATAAAAATATTAACCAAAAATATGTTATCTTATTTGTGTCAGATTGGAAGCTTCAATGAACTGGACTCAAAGTAAAGTAAAATAAAAACATGTTAAACTTAATTTCTTTAGTACTTTCTACTCACTGTTACAGCATGTTAGCAAAAGTTCTAGCTTTGAACTTTAACACAATGAGTCAACTAGTACTTTCTTTGGAAAATTCTTCCCCAGAGTTATTTTGGATAAAAAGAAAATTCATTTTAAGAACGTGTCAACATCTAAAATGTTTTTTACCTCAAGCGCTTAAATAAAGTATATTAATTGAATATATGTATACAGAGATACTTCCGAAAAGAAAACCAAGAAGCAAACATATCTGTGCAAGAAATGGAGATAGTGAGATACTTTCTCTTTAAAAGACTAGGCATCATATTCCCTAAGTAACAGAATTACATTTATTTTAGCAAATATGCCTGTATTTTTTCCATGTATGATTTTCTTTGTTAGTCTCTCTGTGCTACTATACCAATACCCCACTATAAAGAAATTTTTTCTTAGACTGATCACTTATCCCACATAAAGGAAAACAAGACATAAGTTAAAAAAAAATCTTAATGTGGGATAAATCTAGTTTCTTAGTTACAGCTAAAACTTTTGTTTCTTTTGTAACTTTTAAAAACAGAGAGCAGTCCTTCTGACAGTCATTTAGATCTGTCAGAATATCTCTCATCTTTCTCGTATGGAAAAATTTCCCAGTGATTTCAGTCTAAACACATACACACACACACACACACACACACACACACACACACACACACACACACAATCTTGACAGGTTCAATTTAGATAATAAAAACAGAGGAAATAGCAACAGGCTGAAATAGACTATACTGATAGGCAAACAAATATGTAGGGATAAGACAATGATTAACAACCCCTTTAGGGTAGCAGAATGACTCCTAGAACTTCAGAAAACAGATATCTAGACCCCACCTATGTGAACTGATTTTAAATTTCCAGAGAAGAAGATTGATTGATATGATTTTTTAAAAAGCAACCCAAGTAATTTATTATGTGCTGCAAAAGGTGAGAACCAAGGGGTTAAGATACCCTGATCAATGACAACTGTTGAGAGTATCAGAAACAAAATAGCAGCATACTAATATAACTACTCATTATCTTTAAAAAAAGTACTCTGTATCATGGATAGTAATATTTGATAGACGAAACTACAGACATAAAGAACTGTGAAGTCTGAGCCAGCATATATAGTAGAAAATGACAATTTCAAGACAAAAGCTCAAATAAGTAAAGGAAAATTTTTATGTTGCTTGTAGTAAACAATCTTAGATGTGGCATGCTCCTATGGAAAGCCTTCCAAGATCTACATTTACTTTACTGTTGTTAATTATCAGGATAAAAGATTTTTTGCTATGAAAGAAAAAATAAACAAAATTAAGTAAACATTATGGGAAAAGTTGGCATATATAGCACATTAGGTTAGTTTTAGCTTTGTTTTCTTCTGCACTTTAACAGAATTTCACATGTCCTTTTCATCAATCTGGAGCAAGCTATTTACTTTCTAAATGAACAAAAGAACGCTGACTTTTTAACAGAAGCCTAGGAATATGAAGGGCTGGACCACGACCTCTTTTCCTTAAATAGGTATTTCTAAAAAAGATTGAAACAAGAATCCACACTGTATAATTGTGAGAAGCTAATAGCTCTAAGATAATGACAATACATTAAAATTTCTGTGCTAGAAAACTGATATATTGAGTATAATAATAACTAAATAGCCAATGTTTATTCACAGCATTATTATTAGCCATACAATATTCATTATCTCACTGGGTCCTCACAATACTCCTAAGAATAGGTTCTACGGTTATTCCCTCATTTATTCATGGGGAAATTAAAATTTATATATAAGAAACTGCCTAAGGTAACACTGTTAGTAAGCACCAGAGCTGGAGCTTAGATCCAGGTCCGTCTGACTTCAAAATAATCAATCAGTTCTACTAATAGTTGTTCTCAGCAGTCCCAAAGTAGAAATTTTTGCAGAGATACAATACTCCTTCAAAGAATTTATAGAATAAAAATATATAAATTAGTATATACCATTATTAAAAGTAGAAAAAGATAAGGATATTAGTACATAATACATAATAATAGTACAAAATAACTTTGGACTTTAAAGTTGTTTACATATGGGGTTGGGTTGCAGATTTTCTTTGCCCAGTTTCTGCAGTGGATGATTTAAAGTTGTATGAATAAAGAATTACTAAAAGAACTGAATTCCAATTTGATGAGGGCAGCTAATCCCTTAAATACAGACTAATTCAAGGTGAATCAGAATGTTTTCAATTCTCTGTGAAAAGTTTAAATCATAATATAAGAGTATTCCTATTTTTTAAAATCAGAAACTACTGATCACATCATTCAGGAGCTTTAAAATATGCTATTTCATTTGAATGATGTTTGGTACACAAGATATGCTAACCAAAAGGTACTGGAACTTTATAAAGCTTTTAAAAAATCCAATTACCAATGTGAAGATTGGCATTTAGTTTATTAAGGTTTAAATTAATAATTGAAGACATGGTAATGTGCTGAAAAAAACCCCAAAACATATTCTAAAATTCATTAAGAGGTACAGTATCAGAATTTACTCTTGCAAAAGAAGAGTCCACATTTTAGAGAAGCATTAGAAAAAGAAATCACCAATGATCCAAGGACTGAGGTACTCTTATAAGACAAGATGGTGTAAAGAAAACTTTAAGTCTTGTCAATACAGTGATAATAAAGAGTGTCACAACTCCCGAATATTCACTGATCCCAGGATAATCATTTTTTAAACAAAGAAGATATGTAATGGAGTAACCACTATTTTAATATGGATTAAAAGAAATAAAGGGGGTTACTTCTGGAATAGTGATGTTGGGGCTCAGAGAAACCTCTACCCCAGAGAGATATCTTTTAAGTAGGTCAAATTAGCAAAAACAATCATTCAAAGTTTCTGGACATTTATCAAAGGATTTAAAACAAATTGAGCAGCATTTACTCAACACAATGTATAGGAACGTGGTAAGAACAATGGGAGACTATGATACTCAACCTAGGGACTTCACCCATCCACCTACAGCTCAGCCTTGCAGAAGAACTGTTTCAGCAGGCTCAGCAGCCAAGGGACAGTTCCCATCTCTCCCAGCCTATTACTGTAAAGTACCATTCCTGGTAGTTTGGGCAGCTGGTGAACATTAGCAGATCCTTCACAGCTCCAAGGCTTATATCACGTGGAGAGCGCAGCTAGTAATGAATGCAATTCTCCTTTCCTGCAAAGCTCTATACTGCAGGAGAACTGCTTAGTTGGGCTCAGAAGTTAAGCCCCAATTCCAATCTCTCCTAGATTCCTGAAGCAGAAGAACTAGTCCAGATATATTCTATCACTATAAACACTGGATGATCCCATCCATGTGAACTGTATATTGTCAAAGATCTGTCTGAGCAATGGCAGCAGCCATGTGGAAGATTAATACCTACCCTCCCTCCCCTCACACATAGCTCCAGCTCCAAAAGGAGGATCTGGGTGAGGAAAACAATGATGATCAGATTAACCATCCTACACTTCCAGTGTCTGTGCACAGTGCAGAGGTTCTATGATAGGAAAGGGTTACAGAGAGACTCAAAAATTGACACACAAATTGCCCCTGCCAAGGAGGATCGGATTAAACTATGGATCAATGGATACCCTAGGGCACTGTCAAAACGACAAAAAAATCAGCTACAAAGTAATAGAAACTGACAACTAGATATGTTAAAATACAGACAAGTCAGAATTGCAAAAGGGAGATCAGGGAAAGAGACAATCAAAAACAGCATGGCTTTAAACTACTCATTTCTGGTAGCCAGAGTGTGTTCATGTCCATTTTGCTCTTACAGCAAAATCACAGGCTGCATAATTCAGGAGAAACAGACTTCACTTAACAACAAACAAAACAACAAATCTCCTGGGGGTTTGGGACACAAAGTTGCTACATTATTTGCAATGTACAGATAAAAAAAAAATTCCTAGACATAAAAAGGAATAGGAAATTGTGTCCCGTACACAGGGAAAACAGGAGTCAATGGAAACTGCCTTTGAAGGGGCCCAGATGTCAGACTTAGCAGAAAAAGACTTCAAAGTACCAATTATAAAAATGTTAAAAAAAAACTAAAGAAAACCATGCTTAAACAATTAAAGAAAAATATTATAAGATCTCATAAAATATGCAATACTGATAAAGAGATAGAATTATAAAAAGAGAAACAAAAAGAAATTCTGGAGTGGAAAAGTAAAATAACAAAAATTTAAAATTCCATAGGTTCTAACAGTAGGTTTGAGCTGGGAGAAGAAAGAATCAATAAATTTGAAGAAATATTAATAAAGGCTGTGAAATCTGAAGAAGAGTTTAAATAATGAAGAAAAATGAGTTAGAGGGTTAGAAAAATGTGAGACACAATTAAGCAGACCAACATGTCTACATAATTGGAAGCAACACAAAGAGAGAATAAAGAGAAAGGAGGGAAAAAAATATTTGAATGAAATAATGCCTGAATACTTCCCCAAAGTGATGAAAAACAATTTATACATGTAAGAAGTTCAATGATTCCCACATAGGACAAACTAAAAGGGATACACACCCAGATATACCATTGTCAAAATGCTGAAAGCCAAAAACACTGAAAGCCAAAAACAGAGACAATTTTTAAAACAGTAGAAAAATGACTCACCACACCCTCATAACGTTTAACAGCTTACTTCTTATCAGAAACAGTGAAGAAGAAAGGCAATGGGATGATATTTTCAAAATACTAAAATTAAACACAAAAAATCTGTCTGCCAAGAATCTTATATCCAATAACAACAACAAAAAACTTTTAAGATAGAAAACTTCTTTAAAAATTGAAAGTGAATTAAAGATATTTCCAGATAAAGAAATTTATTGCTAGCAGACAAAACTTATAATAAATATTAAAGCAAGTTCTTCAGGTTAAAGCAAGTGAAATCAGAAAATAATTCAATCCACATGAAGAAACAAACTGTGCCTGTAAAGGTAATTATGTAGGTAATTTAAAAAACAATATAATTGAATATGTCTTTTCCTTTATTTTCGTAATTGATTTAAACAGCAATTATATTTTAAAAATGTATATAATTGTAAATGTACAAAAGACAAAGTTTAGAGTCAAAGACACAATGGGTTCAAAGTAAAAGGATGGGAAAAGATATACCATGCAAACAGAAACCATAATAGAGCTAGAGTGGCTACATTAATATCAGGAAAACATAGACTTTAGATAAAAAAATATTACTAGAGACTAAAACAGCCATCTTCTAAGAGGGTCAATACATTACAAAGACATAACAATTAAAAACATATACTAAGTACCTAACATACTATCCACAAAATACATGAAACAGAAATTGAAAGAACAACAAACAATTCAAAAATAATATTTGGATAATTCAATATCCCCATTTCAATGAAGGGTAGAAAAATGAGAAAGATTATCAACAGCATATAGAAGACTTAAACAATACTATAAAGCAGTACACATCTATAGACATAAAAATGTCTCTACATGCACCTATGGATATCTAAAGAACACGTCACCCCAATCAAAATCACCGAAAAGTTCTCTGACTAATTTGAAATTAATAACAGCCAGAAATTTGGTAAATTTGCAGACATGTGGAAATTAACAAACTTCTAAAGAACCAATGAGTCAAAGAAGAAATAATAAAATACTTTTATATGACTGAAAATAAAAATACAACATAAAACTTATGGGATTAAATAAGCTAGGATTCAGAGGGAAATTTTTAAGTATAAATGCCTATAGTAAAAAAGAAAGTAAACATCAAATCAATAACCTAGTTATCCATATTAAAAAACTAGAAAAATAGGGCTTCGCTGGTGGCGCAGTAGTTGAGAGTCCGCCTGCCGATGCAGGGGACACGGGTTCGTGCCCTGGTTCGGGAATATCCCACATACCGTGGAGTGGTTAGGCCCGTGAGCCATGGCCGCTGAGCCTGCGCGTCCAGAGCCTGTGCTCCAGAATGGGAGAGGCCACAACAGTGAGAGGCCCGCATACCACACACACAAAAAAAAAAAACTAGAAAAATAACAAACTAAAGCAAAAAGCAAACAAAAGGTCAGGCAAAATAAAGGTTAGAGTACAAATTAATAAATTATAGAATAGAAAAATAAGAGAGAAAATGAACAAAACCAGCAGTTAATCCTTTGAAAACACCAACAAAATGAGCAAACCTTTAGATAGACTGACCAATTAAAATAGAGGAAAGACTCAAAGTACAAAATCAGGAATGAAAGAGAAAACATCAGTACAAAAATAAAAAGAATTAAGGGAATACTATAAACAAATATATCCCCCCAAAATAGATCACTTAAATTAAAAAGAGGTAAATCCCTAGAAAGGTAAAATTACCAAAGTAACTCAGGAAAAAAATTAAAAAATCTGAAGAGATCAATAACAAGAGATTGAATTAATTTAAAAAAATCTCTCACAAAGAAAAGTCCAGTACCATATGGTTTCAGTGGTAAATTCTACAAAATTCTTAAAGAAGAATTAATACCACTCCTTCACAAACTCTCCCAAAAAATAAGAGAAGGGAACACACCATAACTCATTCTATGAGGCAAGTATATGGATAGCAAAGCCAGATAAAGACACCAAATAAACTACAGAACAATACCATTAATGAATATAAATGTTAAAATACTCAACAAAATATTATCAAACTGATTTATGCAACACATAAAAAAAATTATGCACCATAATCAAGTGAGATTATTCCAGGTACTCAAGATTGATTTAACATCCAAAAATCAAAGGGAACACATCACATTCATAAAGAAAAAATAATAATTTTCAACAGAGAAGTAGCATTGGACAATATCTTACAACCTTTCATGATTAGAAAAAAAATTCAAACTAGAAATAAAAATGGAACTTCCTCAACCTAATAAAGGCCATCTATAAAAATCTCATGGATAACATCATACTTAATGGTTAATCCCTATTGTGTATATTTTTGCAGCTCTTATTAAAATTGTATTGGCGATCTACCTGGAAAAATTAGATAAGAAAAAGAAATAAAAAGTGTCCAAACATGCAAAAATCAATTCTATTATTATATGATAGCAAAGAACAATCTGAACATGAAATTAAGGAAAACAATTCAATTTAGAATATCATAAAAAAGAATAAAAGGAATATTGAAAACTATAAAACATTGTTGAAAGAAATTAAAGAAAAGAAATATAAAGACATTTCATAACTAGGGATCAGAAAACTTAATACAGTTAAAATGGCAATACTCTCTAAGTTGGTCTACATATTCAATGCAAACACAATCAAAATCCTAATTGGATTTTTTTAAAAATTCACATACTGAGCCTAAAATTAATATGAAAATGAAAGTGACCTAGAATAGTCGAAACAATTTTGAAAAAGAACATACTTGGACAATGCACACTTCCTGATATCGAAAACATACCATAAAGCTACAGTAATCAAGTATGGTACTGGCATGAGGATAGACATATAGTTCAATGGAAATGAATTAAGAGTCCAGAAATAAATCCTCACGTATATGGATAACTGATTTTTGATATGGGTTCCAAGACAATTCAATGAGGAAAGAACAGTTTTTTCAACAAATGATGCTGGGAACAACTGGATATTTACATGGGAAAAAAAAAGAAACTGTATCCCTTCCTCACATCATTTATAATAATTAAATCAAAATGAATCAAAGAAATAAATGCCAACCCATTAGGAAGGCTAATTTTTTTTTTTAATGGAAAGTAACAAGTGTTCCTAAGGATGTAGAGAAACTGGAACCCTCCATCACTGCTGGCTGGAATATAAAATGGTGCAGCTAGAAACATTCTTGTAGTTCTCAGAATGTTAAATGTAGAAAAGTGAAATGAACCAGTAATTTCGACCCTAAGTATATACCCAGGAGAAATGAAAACATACATCCACACAGCATTATTCATAACAGCCAAAAAGTGAAAACAATCCAAATGTCCATCAACTGATAAAAGGATAAATAAAATGTGGTATATCCATACAATGGAATATTATTTAACAATTAAAAAGAAATGACGTACTACCACATGTAGTAACATGAAGGAACTCTAAAAACATTATACTAAGTAAAAGAAGACAGCCATATTAGCCCACAAATTGTGTAATTCTACTTATAGGAAATGTCTAGAAGATACAAGTCTATAGTGACATAATGCAGATTAGTGGTAACCAAGGGCTAGGAGACAGGGTAGCTGGAGGGGAGTGAAGGGTGATTGCTTAATTGGTACAAGGCTTCATGCAGGGGTGATGAAAATGCTCTAAAATTAGATTGTGGTGATGGTTGTACAATTCTGTGAACATACTAAAAACTACTGAATTATCCACTTTAAAGAGGGGAGTTTTATAGTATGTGAATTATATCTCAATAAAGCTGTTAAAAATAAAGGTTATAAAATATTAAAATAAGACAGTATCACTAGCCTATTTTAAATCAAAATATATAAAAAATAAACATTCCTTTGTAGTGATCATTATCAGATTAATACCTCAGGTTCTTGGAAATCACAGTGACATGGAAAAAAGACTTCACTATTACACATTAAACTGATTATAGTTTCTGAAATACATATGTAAAAAATAAACTAGCCTCAAGACCTTGGGGTCTTGTGATCAAATTCTGTTTAATAAAAAAAATCCCTAAGCCTTATCATGTGAAAGATTGCAGAAGTAGTAGTAAATATATTTAGAAAATTCATATTTTAAAAAAATCACATAACTACTAGTGTTGGTATTTCACCACTTCAAGTGTAGAAACTCTACTTCTTTTTATGTCCTTTATTATCCTTTGTTTATGATACAATTCTCTTAAAATTTTCCTTTACATACATTAGAACCATATCAGTCAATGTTAAAATTTTTGATTTAACAGGCAACCATAATTTATAATATGTAAAAAGAGAAACTCTATTTTTATTTACCCATATTTTTACTCTCCTTTGTTCTTTCCCAATGTTCCAAAATCCCATCCTTTATCATTTCATTTTGTTTAGAAAACCTCCTTAGCAATTCTTTTAGGGTGGGTTTTCTATGGCAAAATTCTCTTAGTTTTCTTTCATCTAAGAGCATCTTGATTTGCTCCTTTCATTCCATAAATACCTTTACTCTGGATATAGGAATCTGGATTGACAGGTATTTTCCTTCAGCACTTGTTCCGTTTCCTTCTGGCCTCCATGGTTTCTGATGAAAAATCCAAGGTCAGCCTAACAGTTTCTCTTTTGCAGTAAAATGTCATCCTTATCTGGCTGCTTTTAAAACTTCTTTGTCTTTAGTTTTCAGAAGTTTGACTATGATATATATTACATTAGCCAGGGCCTCCAGAGAAATGGAATCAACAGGATATATGTATGTGCAGAGAGAGAGGGATTTATTTTCAGGAACTGGCTCACACAATTATGAAAGCTGGCAAATTCAGTATCTGTAAGGTAGGCTGGCAGACTGGAGACCCAAGGAAGGGTCAGTGCTGTATGCAGTTCAAGTCTAAAGGCTATATGCTACCAGAATACTTTCTTGCTCAGGGAAGGTCAGTCTTTGTTCTAGTATAACCTTCTACTGATTAAATGAAATCCACCCACATTATTGAGGGAAATCTGCTTTAGTCAAAGTCCACAAATTTAAATATTATTATCCAAAACACAACCTCACAAAAACATCCAGGATAATGTCTTGGCCAAAAACTTGGGCACTGTGGCCCAGACAAGCTGACACATAAAATTAACCACCACAATGGGTCTTGGAGTGGGCTTTTTTATAGAGGGCATAAGGTATCATGTTTAGAGTTTATTCAGCTCCTTGAATATGTAGTTGTATTTCTCTTGTCAAATGTGGTAAGTTTTCAGCCACTATTTCTTTGAATATTTTTTTCAGCTCTACCCTCTTTATCCTCTCTTTCCAGGACTCTGATGACATGAAGTTTAGGTATTTTGTTATAATTCCATAGGCCACTAAATCCCTATTCGTTTGTTTTCAATCTATTTTCTCTGTATTGCTTAAATTGGGTGATTTCTACTGCTCTATCTTCAAGTTCACTGATTCTTTCCTCTGTTTCTCCATTATGCTATTGAGGTCATACACTGAGTTTTTTTATTTTGGTTACTGTATTTTTTAGTTCTGAAGTTATTATTGGTTCTTCATTACTTTGCTAAAAATTTGTGTTCCTTTGCTGAGGTTTTCTATTTTTTCATTTGTTTCAAGTGTGTTCATATTTGCTTGTTAAAGCATTTTTAGGATGGATGCTTTATAATGCTCGTCAGATAATTCTAACATTGGTGGCAGGTCTGTGTTCGCTTCTGTTCATTGTCTTTTTTCACTTAAGATAAGATTTTCTTTGTTCTTGGTATGGGTAGTGATTTTCAATTGAAACCTGGACATTTTAAATCTTGTTTTAGCAGACTTCCTTTGATATAACACTAATTCAGCAGGGAAAGAGGAGAACAGTCAGGTGCAGTAGAAGTCCAGGTTCCTGACTCATCCTCTGCTAACACTCAGGGCTGGGGAAATAAGGATCCATTATTGCTGAACAGAGTTGGGAGTTCAACTTCCCACTGGGCCTTCACTCTGACTGGGAGGGGTAAGGGCACCATGTTATTGCTCCCAAATGACCTCCAATGACACTGCAGGGGATAACCCTAGTAGCACTGAGCAGTAAGGAAAGTCCTGACCCTCCATTAGACATCCATTGATACCTTGCAGGGGGCTGGGGGTGGGCGGGGGGGAAGTGTCTCATTACCATAACGGTGGAGTGGAAATCTAGGCTTCCTACACAGCCTACCCTGACACTCAATGGAGAGGAGACTTACTTCCCAGTGGGACTGAACATCCTAATTCCCCACTCCACCTTCTATGACTCTGCACCAATGGGGAAGAAGAAGGGTACCTCATTATAGATTGGTAAATGTGAAGTCTAGGCTCCCCTAACCAGCCTTTGTTGGCAGGGCTTGGGGTGGGGCTACAGTTTGCTCTCTGATATTTGGTGGGATTAGGGATTACAAGGGTTATTACCTAATACTTTCTGCCTTGCTAGGTGAAAGCTTTCCTGGTCTTTTGGATACAGAGAGCAGGCTTTTCTTGGGGTCTCTTGTCTGTGCCCATTTGGTATTTCTGGGTTGCTCACTTCTCCAGCACCTTGTCTGGGACAAACGAGGCAAAAAGAAAGCCTAGGGAACCCAGCATTATGTAGTTACTTGGATTCAGGGTCCCTAGCCAGTCTGCCTTCTTCTGTCTAACTCTCAGAGTCTTATGTCTTTTTTATATATAATGTTCAGGGTTTTTTTTTTAGTTATACTTAGTAAAAAGAACAGAAGAAAAAAGTCGACTCCATATTTCTGCAAGGCAGAGGTTAAAGCAAAAATAATGCATCTTCTTATGCTTTATTTTTTAGGTTTTTGTCATTTTTGTTTTACTTTATATAAAACAATTTCAGGGGAGATTTGAGAAGATGGCAGAAGAGTAAGACACGGAGATCACCTTCCTCCCAAAAGATACATCAGAAATACAACTACATGTGGAACTGCTCCTATAGAACACCCACAGAACGCTGGCAGAAGACTTCAGACCTCCCAAAAGGCAAGAAACTCCCCAAATACCTGGGTAGGGCAAAAGAAAAAAGAATAAACAGAGACAAAAGGATAGGATGGGACCTGCACCAGCTGTGAAAGAGGAAAGGTTTCCACACACTAGGAAGCCCCTTCACGGGCGGAGACTGCGGGTGGCGGAGGGGGAAAGCTTCGGAGCCACAGAGGAGAGCGCAGCAAAAGGGGTTAGGAGGGCAAAGCGGAGAGATGCCCGCACAGAGAATCAGTGCCGACCAGTACTCACCAGCCCGAGATGCCTGTCTGCTCACCCGCCAGAGCGGTTGGGGGCTGGGAGCTGAGGCTCGGGTTTCGGTCAAATCCAGAGAGGACTGGGGTTGGCTGAGAGAACACAGCCTGAAGGGGTTTACTGCACCACGGCTAGCAGGGTGGGAGTCCAGGAAAAGTCTGGAGCTGCCAAAGAGACAAGAGGCTTTTTCTAGCCTCTTTGTTTCCTGGTGAGCGAGGAGAGGGGATTAAGAGCGCTGCTTAAAGGAGCTCCAGAGATGAGCGTGAGCCGCAGCTATCAGCGTGGACACCAGAGACGGGCATGAGATGCTAAGGCTGTTGCTGCCGCCACCAAGAAGCCTGTGTGCAAGCACAGGTCACTCTCCACACCTCCCCTCCAGCAAGTCTGTGCAGCCCGCCACTGCCAGGGTCCCGTGATCCAGAGAAAACTTCCCCAGAAGAATGCATGGCGTGCCCCAGGCTGGTGCAATGTCATGTCACGCCGGCCTCCGCTGCCACAGGCTCGCCCCACATCCATACCCCTCCCTCCCCCCAACCTGAGTGAGCCAGAGACCCCTAATCAGCTGATCCTTTAACCTCATCCTGTCTGAGCGAAGAACAGACGCCCTCCGGCGACCTACATGCAGAGGCGGGGCCAAATCCAAAGCTGAACCACGGGAGCTGTGCGAAAAAAGAAGAGAAAGGGAAATTTCTCCCAGCAGCCTCAGAAGCAGCGGATTAAAGCTCCACAAGAAACCTGATGTACCTGGCATCTGTGGAATACCTGAATAGACAACGAATCATCCCAAATTGAGGAGGTGGACTTTGGGAGCAAAGATAAATATATTTTTTTCCCTTTTCCTCTTTTTGTGATTGTGTATGTGTATGCTTCTGTGTGAGATTTTGTCTGTATAACTTTCCTTTCACCATTTGTCCTACGGTTCTGTCCGTTCGTTTTTTTGTTTGTTTGTTTTTACTTTTTAAATTTTTTTTCTTAATAAATATTTTTTATTTTAATAATTTTATTTTACTTTATTTTATTTTATCCTCTTTATTTCTATTTTCTCTCCCTTTTATTCTAGCCATGTGGAGGACAGGCTCTTGGTGCTCCACCCAGACGTCAGGGCTGTGCCTCTGAGGTGGGAGAGCCAACTTCAGGACACTGGTCCACAAGAGACCTCCCAGCTCCATGTAATATCAAATGGTGAAAATCTCCCAGAGATCTCCATCTCAACACCAAGATCCAGCTCCACTCAAGGACCAGCAAGCTAATAGTGCTGGACACCCTATGCAAAACAACTACCAAGACAAGAACACAGCCTTAGACAAGCAAAAGCTGAGAGAGTTCAGCACCACCAAACCAGCTTTACAACAAATGGTAAAGGAACTAATCTAGGCAAGAAACACAAGAGAAGGAAAAGACCTACAATAACAAACCCAAAACAATTAAGAAAATGGGAATAGGAACATACATATCGATAATTACCTTAAATGCAAATGGATTAAATGCTCCCACCAAAACACATAGACTGGCTGAATGGATAAAAAAACAATACCTGTATTTTGCTGTCTACAAGAAACCCACTTTAGACCTAGGGACACGTACAGACTGAAAGTGAGGGGATGGAAGAAGATATTCCATGCAAATGGAAATCAGAAGAAAGGTGGAGTAGCAATTCTCATATCAGACAAAATAGACTTTAAAATAAAGACTATTACAAGAGACAAAAAAGGACACTACATAATGATCAAGGGATCGATTCAACAGGAAGATATAACAATTGTAAATATTTATGCACCCAACATAGGAGCACCTCAATAAATAAGGCAAATACTAAAGGGCATAAAAGTAGAAATCAACCTTAACACAATCACAGTAGAGGACTTGAAACCCCACTTTCACCAATGGACACATCATCCAAAATAAAAATAAATAAGGAAACACAAGCTTTAAATGATACATTAAACAAGATGGACTTAATTGATATTTTTAGGAAACTCCATCCAAAAACAACAGAATACACATTTTTCTCAAGTGCTCATGGAACATTCTCAAGGATAGATCATATCTTGGGTCACAAATCTAGCCTTGGTAATTCTAATAAAACTGAAATCGTATCAAGTATCTTTTCCGACCACAACACTATGAGACTAGATGTCAATTACAGGAAGAGATCTGTAAAAAACAGAAACACGTGGAGGCTAAACAATACTTAATAACAAAGTGATCACTGAAGAAATCAAAGAGGAAATCAAAAAATACCTAGAAACAAATGACAATGAAAACAGATGATCTAAAACCTATGGGATGCAGCAAAAGCAGTTCTAAGAGAGAAGTTTATAGCAATACAATCCTACCTTAAGAAACAGGAAACATCTCAAATAAACAACCTAACGTTGCATCTAAAGCAATTAGAGAAAGAAGAACAAAAAAAAACCAAAGTTAGCGGAAGGAAATAAATCATACAGATCAGATCAGAAATAAATGAAAAAGTAATGAAGGAAATGATAGAAAGATCAATGAAAATAAAAGCTGGTTCTTTGAGAAGATAAACAAAATTCAAAAACCATTAGCCAGACTCATCAAAAAAAAAAGGGAGAAGACTCAAATCAACAGAATTAGAAATGAAAAAGGAGAAGTTACAACTGACACTGCAGAAATACAAAGGAGCACCAGAGATTACTACAAGCAACTGTATGCTAATAAAACGGACATCCTGGAAGAAATCAACAAATTCTTAGAAATGCGCAACCTGCCAAGACTGAACCAGGAAGAAATAGAAAATATGAACAGACCAATCACAAGCACTGAAATTGAATCTGTGATTAAAAATCTTCCAACAAACAAAAGTCCAGGACCAGATGGCTTCACAGGTGAATTCTATCAAACATTTAGATAAGAGCTAACAGCTATTCTTCTCAAACTCTTCCAAAATATAGCAGAGGGAGGAACACTCCCAAACTCATTCTATGAAGCCACCATCACCCTGATACCAAAACCAGACAAAGATGTCACAAAGAAAGAAAACTACAGGCCAATATCACTGATGAACATAGATGCAAAAATCCTTAACAAAATACTAGCAAACAGAATCCAACAACACATTAAAAGGATGATACACCATGATCAAGTGGGGTTTATTCCAGGAATACAAGGATTCTTCAATATACGCAAATCAATCAGTGTGATACAGCACATTAACAAACTGAAGGAGAAAAAGCATATGATCACCTCAATAGATGCAGAGAAAGCTTTTGACAAAATTCAACACTCATTTATGATAAAAACCCTCCAGAAAGTATAGACATAGAGGGATCTTTCCTCAACATAACAAAGGCTGCATATGACAAACTCACATATGGAGCTGGAGGAATCAGGCTCCCTGATTTCAGACTATACTACAAAGCTACAGTAATCAAGACAGTATGGTACTAGCACAAAAACAGAAATATATATCAATGGAACAGGATACAAAGCCCAGAGATAACGCACGCACATATGGTCACCTTTTTTTGATTAAGGAGGCAGGAATGTACAGTGGAGAAAAGACCGCCTCTTCAATAAGTGGTGCTGGGAAAACTGCACAGGTACATGTAAAAGAATGAAATTAGAACACTCCCTAACACCATACACAAACATAAACTCTAAATGGATTAAAGACCTAAATGTAAGGCCAGACACTATCAAACTCTTAGAGGAAAACATAGGCAGAACTCTATGACATCAATCACAGCAAGATCCTTTTTGACCCACCTCCTAGAGAAATGGAAATAAAAACAAAAATAAACAAATGGGACCTAATGAAACTTAAAAGCTTTTGCACAGCAGAGAAAACCATAAATAAGACAAAAAGACAACCCTCAGAATGGGAGAAAATAGTTGCAAACAAAGCAATTGACAAAGGATTAATCTGGAAAACATACAAGCAACTCATGCAGCTCAATATCAAAAAAACAACCCAATTCAAAAATGGGCAGAAGACCTAAATAGACATTTCTCCAAAGAAGATATACAGATTGCCAACAAACACATGAAAGAATGCTCAACAACATTAACCATTAGAGAAATGCGAATCAAAACTACAATGAGATATCATCTCACACTGGTCAGAATGGCCATCATCAAAAACTCTAAAAACAAAAAATGCTGGAGAGGTTGTGGACAAAAGGGAACACTCTTGCACAGCTGGTGGGAATGTAAATTGATACAGCCACTATGGAGAACAATGTGGAGGTTCCTTAAAAAACTAAAAATAGAACTACTATATGACCCAGCAATCCCACTACTGGGCATGTACCCTGAGAAAACCATAATTCAAAAAGAGTCATGTACCAAAATGTTCATTGCAGCTCTATTTACAATAGCCAGGACATGGAAGCAACCTAAGTGTCCATCAACAGATGAATGGATAAAGAAGATGTGGCACATATATACAGTGGAATATTATTGAAAAAAAAAAAAAAAAAAAAAAAAAAGGTCATGAAGTACCTAGGGGTAAGATGGGAATAAAGACACAGACCTACTAGAGCATGGACTTCAGGATATCAGAAGGGGGAAGGGTTAGCAGTGACAAAGTGAGAGAGTGGCATGGACATATATAAAATACCAAGCGTAAAATAGATTGCTAGTGGGAAGCAGCCGCATAGCACAGGGAGATCAGCTCGGTGCTTTGTGACCACCTAGAAGGGTGGGATAGGGAAGGTGGGAGGGAGGGAGATGCAAGAGGGAAGAGATATGGGAACATATGTATATGTATAACTGATTCACTTTGTTATAAAGCAGGAACTAACACACCACTGTAAAGCAATTATACTCCAATAAAGATGCTAGAAAAAAAAAACCAATTTCATTTTACATTTTTTTCTCTATTTACTAAGTAAATAAATTTTATCTTATTTATTTGGCATTTTTCACTATCTTTTCTAATGAAATCTTTTTTCAAACTCATCAACAATGTCTCAATGCAGCTTGTAGGGGGAAAAAGTGATTGACTACATCTAGTACAGGACAATCAGAAGAATGTTAAGATTCTCTAGCAACCAGGAATGGTGTTAGGAAGGTGCCAGATCCAGCTGCATATTTGAGTAAATGCCTGCATGGGTAGGAGACGCAAGGGTGTGGAGCCTCTTTCTTCCAAAAGATTGAGGAAAGCTGTGGTTTTAGGTTTCTTACTTCCTATGTTTGGTATGCATAGGTTAATGGATATAGAATATATATTCCATTGGACCAAGAACTTTTATTTTGTTCAGTGCTGTATCTATGATAGTCCTTGACATAAAGAAGAAAGTTAATAATATTTCTTGAATTAAGGAATGAATAAATGCAAAGAGATGTTCATAAAGCTTCTATTAGCAATAGTAATGAGAAGTTGTATTCTGGTTTTTTGTTTTGTTTTGTTTTTCCGGTACGCGGGCCTCTCACTGTTGTGGCCTCTCCAGCTGCGGAGCACAGGCTCCGGACGCGCAGGCTCAGCGTCCATGGCTGACGGGCCCAGCCGCTCCCCGGCACGTGGGATCCTCCCGGACCGGGGCACGAACCCGTGTCCCCTGCATCTGCAGGCGGAAACTCAACCACTGCGCCACCAGGGAAGCCCTGTTTTGTTCTTGAGTTACCTAATGATTAATGAAACATCCATCAAAATGTTTATGCTTTAAAAAACATATCTTTAAAGATATTCAGAAAAAAGAGAAGCAAAATAAAACAATTAGCACATGAACTTCTCACGCATGAATTTAGAATGGAAAAGAAATTGTTTCTTTTCTTGTTCCATAATGGGGCATGAATCATCAACATTTACATTACAAAGACCTCTAACCTACCAAGAAAACATTGCTTATTTTTCCTATCTAAGTTACTCTATTTTTTCCATATTACTATCAAGTTGATTGTCAGTATGTTTCTAAGACACCTTGGTTGTAATATTTTACACAATAATTTATGTATCAGATGTATTCCTCTTAGGAGTACTGTAATATCTTTGTGCAAAATGTGAAGCTCAGAATAAATCAATAATATGGAAAGCTATATGAAAAGTATTCACACCAAAGTTCCCTACTATAAGAGAATTTATATAGTTTGCATATTAACTGACTACAAGTATAATATGATAAATTAAATTTAACTTTGTAGGATACGTGATTTGATACCTAATCCTTTAAAGCAAATTGTAATACTTAATGCCTGAAATCTTTAAATTCTCTTTCTAAATGAGTGTCACATAATAATATGAGACAAAGAAGAGGTGAAATGAGTAGCTCTCAACTAAGTTTCTTCAAAATATAATTTGCAAAATATATTTGCAAAGTTGTTACATAAACTTTTAAACTCATTCATTGCTAGTGTTCAAAGTAATACACAATAAACACGTTTTCAGCAAAGGAAATATGTGGAGTTAGAGCCAAAAAAAATTTAAGTATCAAATGCTGTGCTTTTCAGAAAAACACAACAATATAAGTACTTTCAAAACATTTAGATACTGTCAGAGTGAAGTAAGTCAGAAACAGAAAAATAAACATCACATATTAATGCATATTTGTGGACTCCAGAAAAATGGTTCAGATGAATTGGTTTGCAAGGCAGAAATGAGAACAAATGTATGGACACCAAGGAGAGGAAGAGGGGGCGTGGGATGAATTGGGAGATTGGGATTGACATATATGCACTAATATGTATAAAGTGGATGGCTAATGAGGGCCTGCTGTATAGCACAGGGAACTCCACTTCGCTATACAGTAGAAACTAACACAACACTGTAAAACAACTATACCCCAATTAAAAAATAAAAAACATTTAACTTAGAATTCATAAATATAAATGAGTAAAATATAAATTCATCCAAGAATATATCACTTAATATGCCAGGAGAATTATGTAAATTCCAGTATTTTAATTCTTCCAAACCTTAGTCTTAGGAAAAGAAGAAGATGGTCCAGAATAGTTCCTATACTTTTCCCCAACTCAACAACTGTAAAGCTGGTTTGTATTAGTAGAACTAAAAATTCACAACATTATGAAAAAAGAGCCAAAAATCACAGCTGTAAAAACCAGCCATTTTTTAATAACCTTCTCAACAATGGCACAAGTTTCTATATTAGTGTGGTCACAAAAATGACCTTTCGTGTCCCAAGACATATCTACCAATTATTTTAATACCTACCAAATATTTTAATACCTTGGAATTTTTAAAAAAGTGCTTTTCACTTAAATTCTGGATCTACTTCTTTTTCTACTTTTATCCAAATGACTTGTTACAGGAAGCTTTTTGACATTAAATTATCAGCTAATTAAAATGAAATCAACTTCTATCATGTCTAGGAATGAAGCTGAATCAATAAAATTGTCTATATTCCACATATGGTAGAAGATTTTTTAAACATTTATTGTAATAATTAATAATAAAAAAATAAACTAAATGCCTATTTATACAGGTATAGTTAAACCAATTATGGGGTGTGTGTGTTTGTATATATACATATATGTATATATATGTGTATGTATATGCATATATACGTCTGTATATATGCATATACGTGTGTGTGTATATATATATGTATAAACACATATATATACATATATATATATATATATATATATACACACTGTGGAATACTATAGAACAATGACAATAATAGGATAAGTTTATATATACTGACATGAAAATATATACTGACAAGTAAATATAGCAAGAAACAAAACAACAGATTGAGTAGAACAACATTTTTCTAAAAGGAAATCAAAATTTTACAGCATGAGTATACGTGTGTGTAAATATAAAGAAAAACCTCTAGAAGGATGCACATCACACCATTCTCACTGGTTACTTCTGGGGAGAATTTTTTGAATTTGATTTCAACAAGAATGTATTCCTTAATTACCTGGTGGAAAAAAATGATCTAACGTGAAATTTAGGGGGGGGGGAAATTTTGTTATTAAACTCTCAATTTACTTTAAATGATTAAGCTTATGCAGGCTTAGCTTACCCAGAATAATACTGCATATATCACTGATACTGACATTTATTATAATTTTTATTATTACTTAAATGTACCCAAATCTATTTAATTTGTTTAAGAACAAAAGCTATGACAATAATTTTCAGATTTATATCACACTTTTTTTTTCTACAAAAGGTGGAACCAGAGTAAAGACCAAACAAGCTAATAATCTAGCAATTAATTCTACAGTATTTTGTTTTCAAACTTCAATCCTGTGTTCTCAAACATTCTGTACGTTCTCAAATGCAAAGCAACATCTAGCATTACCTTTGTAATCTACTAAGTATGCTTTCAATGAACACTTATTAATCAGTTGAAAGGAATTCTATACCGAAATAAGACTACACTATAATTCTATAATTTGTGTAGCATATGTCTATGTGTGTAATTTTTTTTTACTAAAGTTTGCCAAAGTTTAAAAGAATAAAGAAAACAGACTCTCAAACCGCTACCTTATATTCATCCACAATAATGCTGAGGGCTTCATGACCAGCTTTCCTCATGTCTTCCAATTCTTGCTTATGTTTTTCCTGAAAGAAAGCAAGAAACTAAGCCATGATTTGTTCTTTTGACAAAATAACAACGCACCATTGACTTTTGCATCTATAAGTGATTGAGTAGCTTGTGGCACACAGCTGCAAACAAACAGAAAAACTATTAAAAAAAAAAGTTTTGTTTAAAAGCACTCTGGAGGGCTGTGGCAATGAGAAATTAAAGGGAAACAATAACTAAGAAAGGAAAACCATGCTGAGAGGTAAGGTAACACATGGCAATGGTGTTATCCCTTAGGGCATTTGGCAATTCTGGACCTGGATCTAGAGACAGGAGGTCCTGTGTTACTTCAACAAGCCAGAACCTTTTTTTTTTTTCCATTACTTCTCTAGTAACATATACATGCCAATAGTTTAATACATAATAAAGTTTGAGAACCACTGGATTAAGGTAATCAACCCCCCATTCGACCTTCCTAGGAAAGCAGAGGCTTACCTCTCTTTGGAGAATGTTAACATCCTACACAGAGCCTTTCCAATTTTTCAAACACAATGTACAGCTTTCAATGCAAAATTATCAGAGATGGTAACAGATGAGACCAAAGAAACAGAAAACAGAAAAGGCAAAAGAAACAGACCCATGTGTGATTCAGAAATTACTTATTAAAGAGTTTAAAATATGTATGAATAATACATTCAAGAAAATAGAGAAGAAATGGAGAAAACAGATAGGATTGAGATTTTCTTCAGAGAACCGGGATTCGTAAAACAGAAATTCTACAGTGAGAAAAAATGTATTATTAACAATACAATAGATGAGGTAAATAGTAGGTGAAACAGCAGAAAGCAGGATCAGAGAACCAAAAGACAGTGGGGGAAAAAAAAGAAACTACAGCAGAAAGAGAAATAAGTGATGGAAAATACAAAAAAAAAAAAACTTTAAAAAGACATGGGACAGGTAAAAAGATCAAATATACATGTAACAGAAGAATTGTTAACAAATAATCCAAAGAAAGATGAAAAAAATTAAATGTAGCAGGATGGCAACAATAGAGTGATGAAGAAAAATAGAAAACAAAAATTTCTAACATTATGCATGAATTCAGGGTATTACAAAACCTACAGATATTTCTAATAAGCAGTATTATTAAATATTAGAGCAATAAATATGAAATTTTAGATGAAATGAAAAACTCCTATGAAAAAACACAACTTAACAAAACTGAAAGAAGATGAAATAAAAACTCTGAAAAGTCCTATATGTGTTTTAAAAAAATTGAACCTGTATTAATTTAAAAACCAAACAAAATAAAACTTCCGACCATGGAAACCGTAAGCCCAGATGATTTAACAGGTTGATTTTAATAAACATTTAAGAAACAAGTAACAGAAACCTTACACAAAATCTTCCAGAGAATAAAAAAAGAGGGAATACTTCCCTACATATTTTATTAAGACAGCATATCCCTTATACTAAAATCTGTAAAGATAAAATTATGAACCAATCTCTTTTATGAAAACAGAAGCTAAAATTCCACATAAAATATTAGCAGATGGAATCTAGCAATACATTAATAAGATAATACATCTCAACCAAGTGGGATTTATTTTAGGAATGTCAGGTAGGTAGAAGTGATGTACACCATTTCAAGCTTGAACCCCAAAACCTCCAACACAATCCTCCACACATTCCCATTTTCCCCCTATTTGCTTGCTGATGTCAATGCCTAAGATGACAATTAAAGTCATGTGCTGCGAAGAGCAGCAGGGCCTCTATCAGCCTGGGACCCTGAATGACTGTACCATCACCCCAGTGGACTTGGAGAGAAAATTAACTATATTTAGGGAAAAGATAACACCAACAGTTCCTGTTCATTTACTGCCACCCCTTTCTCATTTATAAGCTCCCCTCATTTACTATGCCTTACTTATTCACAAGTTCTATTTCATTATCAAATTCTAATTGCCATTTCCAGTATATCACTTTATGTATCTTTCTGTTGCTAAGTCATTCTTTCCCAAAACAGCCTAAACATAAAGGACCAACAAGGGCACTTATTATAAACACTGATTTTTGTTGGTATGATTATCAATCTATGGCTCACGGTAGCAATCTTTTTAAAGTCATTTTCCCATTTCTGTCAGAGTTGTTTCAGTAAAAACTAAATAACATAGCAGCTAAATCCAATTACCTGGTAAAGCAAGCTCATACGTTCTATTATACTAAAAAGCAAACACATGTAGGCAGCACTACCAACTCATCACTTTGGAACTCCCATTCAGGTCAGGTTATCTCACTAATGGTATGTGACTGTCTCATAAAATGACCTAGGAGGGCAAAAGCATCAATTTCTATGCTGAATATTAACATAGTTTTTGTTCTTCTTAGTTTTTAAGATTAAAAAAAAGTAAATAGAAACATTTTTCTGACACTTTCTTTTCACATCATAGTGGAACATCTTAGGCAGTTCTTGGGATGCATATATTATACCTTAAGACCAATGATTTATGACAAAGTCATATAAAACAGGTTACATGGTCAAACAAATTGTGGAAATTAACAATATATATTAAAATATTAGACCTCCTACAAACCCACAAGTAAAGAAATTTGTTGAACTTTACTAAAACCAGCATTTTTCAGACTTAACTAATTAAATATTAATTTACTTTTTTTCTCTCTCTTGACAATACCTATTACCAACTAATCAGTTCAGAATTGAAACTGAGAACCAAAAAGGTCAAGAAAGCTTTCTAGAGTTAATCAGTCTAAAGCAAAGCAAATTAACCTAGATCCACTAAGTGAAACTGAGAATATAATCTTTTACCTCAGTAATTAGAAATTGAAGATGAATATGCACCATTTCAATTATAAAGTTTGATCATTCAACAACTATGTTCTGAATAATTAACCATTAAAAAGTATTAGTGTGCCATTTAAGGCACACATAGAGTACATTATATTAAGCAATTTTTATAAAAGGTTTTTTTCTAATAGACATTTTATAAATGATCAAAATGTTCTATGACATTATATTTTATTATAATTGAAAATAAACACTTAGTCAACGGCTGTATCTTCTCACATAGAAGGAACAGCAATCCAGTGCTTTGCATAGTGCCTTAGAACACAGCAGCTGTTCACAAATGTTTGTTGGATTACGCTGAAATTCTCATTATTGACATAATGGATTTCTATAATCATTTTAGATATCAGAACTAAAATTTTGAAATTATATTCAATGTGTACTTCATAAGAAATTTTTACATAATGTAGAGATGCTCAGTGATATTCATCATCATTCAAGATAGAAAATGTAGACTGAGAGTACCATGAAATTTACAGTTACCAATCACCTAAAATTTTCCCAGATGCCATTAGTTTATACCAAATTTTCTTTGTAAGCATTATGTTTAATTTAAACAATAACTATGTGCCTGACTCTGCTAGCCTCTGGGGACAAAAAGATGATGAAAATATAATAGTTATCTTCAGCCTAGTAATACAGAAGATTGACTAACCTGTATACAGTAACTTGAAAGTGATAATGAGTACGAAAGGATTTTGTTAATGAAGACAAAAATAAGATATTATTACTGCTGCTACTAGAATCACATTTGCTACTGCTACTTTTCAATAATGAACAAAACCCCTAGACCAAAGATCAGCGAAACCATAGAAGGCTAAATAACACATAAACAAACTAGAAGAAACAAAAAACTATAGAATACTCTACCCAACAACAACAGAATACACATTATTCTCAAGTGGAAATGGAACAATCTCCAGGATAGACTATATGGTAGGCCACAAAACAAGTCTTAATACATTTTTAAATACTGAAGTCAAAGTATGCTCTTTGACCATAAGGGAATAAAATTTGAAATAATCAATAGTGGGAAACTTGAGAAAATTCACAAATGTGTAGAAATTAACACATTCCTAAATAACCAATGAGTAAAAGAAGAAATCACAAGGAAAATTAAAAATCTATACATAAAAAAGAAGAATTTCAAATCAATAACCTAACCTTTCACCTTAAAGAACTAGAAAAAGAAGAGCAAACTAAACCCAAAGCAAGCATAATGAAGGAAATAAAAAGATTAGAAAGAAAATAAATAAAAGAATAGAAAAAAATAGAGAAAATCAACTGGACCAAAGTTGGTTCTTTAAAAAAAAGTCAACAATATTGACAAATCTTGATTGACCAAGAAAAAAAAAAAAAAAAAAAGAGATGACTCAAATTATTAAAATCAGGAATGAAGGAAAGGACTTACTACTGAATTTAAAGAAACAAAAAGGAGCATATGAAAATATTATGAATAACTGTATGCCAATAAATTAGATAACAAGGTTGTAATGAACAAATTCCTAGAAATATGTAAACTACCAAAATTGACTCAAGAAGAAATAGAAGACCAAACAGACTTATAACAAGAGAATAAATCAGTAATCAAAAAACTTCACACAAAGAAAATCCCTTCTAAAAAAAAAAAAAAAAAAGAAAATCCCTTCTTTCAGATGACTTCAGTGGTGAATTCTAACAAATGTTTATTAAAAGGATTAACATCAAGATTTTTCATAATTTTCCCCAAAATAGATGAGGAAATATGTTCTAACTCATTCTATGAGGCCAATATTACACTAATCCAAAGCCACACAAAGACAACACAAAAAAAGACGAAGTGATGTGTCTTATGAATATGGATGAAAAATTCCTCAGAAAAATAGCAGCAAGCAGAATCCAACAGCATATTAAAAAGACTACACCTAGGATCAAGTGTAATTTATCTCAGGAATGCAAAGGTGGTCCAACATACAAAAAGCAATCCATTTAATACACCACATTTAAACAATGAAGGAAATAAAACCCCACATGATCATCTCAGTATGCAGAAGAAGAGTGACAAGATCAAGCATATTTTCACTATAAAAATACTCAACAAACTAGGAATAAAATACAGTATCCTCAACCTGATAAAGGGCATTTGTGAAAAACCCACAGCTAACATCATAATATGGTCAGACTAAAAACTTTCCCCTAATATCAGGAACAAGACAAGGCTGTACACTCTTGCCACCTCTATTAAACATTATACTGAAATTCTAGCAAGGGCATTAGGCAAGAAAAATAAATAAAAGGCATCCTTGGAAATTATTATATCAGAAATGAAGAAGTAAAACTATCCTTATTTTCAGAAGACATGATTTTACACATGGGAAACTGTAAAAAATTATTAGACCTAATAAACAAAACACTATTAAATCTAATAAGTTAAACAAAGTTATAAGAAACAAGGTCAAGACAAAAATCAGTTGTATTTCTATATACTTGCAATGAACAAACTAAATATGAAATAAAGAAAACAATTCCATTTACAATAGTATGAAAAATGATAAAATACTTAGAAATATTTTTTTACCAAAGATGTATAAAACTTTTACACTACAAACGACAAAACATTGTAGAGTCTTAAAACATGTAAAGACATCCCGTGTTCCTGGATTGGAAGACTTACTCGTTAATCCCAAAATTTATCTGTAGATTCAATAAAATCCCTATCAAAATACCAGTGACTTTATTTTGCAGAATCAGACAAGCTCATCCTAAAATTCATATAGAATTGCAAAGGATTATGAGTAGTTAAAATAATCTTGAAAAAGAAGAGCAAAGTTGGTGGACTTATACTTCCCAATTTCAAAACTTAGCACAAAGCTGAAGTAACCAAAACAGTGTGGTACTGGCATAAGGACAGAGAGTCCAGTGGAAAACAAAAATGAGACTCCCAAAATAATCCCATACATCTATAACCAATTGATTTTTGACAAAAGTAAACAAGTCAATTCAATAGCAAGAGAACAACCTTATCAGCAAATGATGGTGGGATAACTAGACACACATGCAAAAGGATAAATCTGGAACCTCACTTCACATATGTATAAATATTAACTCAAAATAAATCAAATTCCTTAATATAAAAGCTAAAACTATTAAATTCTTGTAGGAAAAATAGGTGCATACCTTTGTAACCTTGGATTAGGCAACAGTTTCTAAAAATATGACACTATAAGCACAAGTGAACGATTTTAAAAATACATAAATTTAAAACTTTGTGCATCAAAGGACAGTATCAAGGAAGCAAAAAAGCAGCCCACTAAATATGTGTAAATAATATATCTAAGAAAGGTCTGGTATCCAGAATGTATACAACTCTCATAACTCAGCAACAAAAAGACAACCAAATTTTAAAAATAGGCAAAGAACTTGAGTTGATATTTCTGCAAAGATACAAACGTTCAACACCATTAGCCATTATGAAATTCAAGTCAAAACCACTGGCATCCACTAGCATGGCTATAACTAAATAGACAGAAAATAAGTGTTGGCAAGGAGGTGGAGAAACTGAGACCCTCACACCTTGCTGGCTGAAATGTAAAATGGTGTTTCCACAGTGAAAAACATTTTCGCAGTTCCTCAAAAAAATTAAACATAG
Organism: Neophocaena asiaeorientalis asiaeorientalis; assembly: GCF_003031525.2. NCBI lineage: Eukaryota > Metazoa > Chordata > Mammalia > Artiodactyla > Phocoenidae > Neophocaena > Neophocaena asiaeorientalis. The sequence goes on along the minus strand of NW_020176571.1, from coordinate 22,540,808 downwards.
ACTTACCAAATGTCCCAGAAATTTCACTCCTAGTTATATACCTAACGGCACTGAAAATATACATTCACACAAAACCTTGGACACAAATGTTCTATCAGCATTATTAATAATAGCAAAAAAAGTAAAAACAATGTAAATGTTCAGCAGCTAATAAATAAACAAAATGAAGTATTATCCATACAAGGGAATATTATTCACCCATAAAAGGAATGAAACGATACATGCTTTAACATGGAAGAACCTTGAAACCATTATGCTAAGTGGAAGTAGCTAGACACAACTGGCCACATATTGCATGATTTCATTTTATATGAAATGTCCAAAATAGGTAAATCTAGAGACAGCAAGTACATTAGCAATTGCCAGGTGCTGGGGGAGAGGGAACTAGGGAAGAACTGATTAATGCACACAGGGCTTCTTCTTGAGGTGATGACACTATCTGGCACTAGATACTAGTGACAATACAACAACATTGTGAATATACTAAAAAACACTAAACTCTACACTTTAAAATATTTTAAATGGTGAATTTTATATTATGCAAATTTTATCCTAATACAAAAAAAACACACATGCAAGAAAGAAATAGTATCAATTTAATTTCTAAACTGAAAGGTGTTTTTCTTTGATTTTGTTATTCATTTCTAATTTTGTTTCATTCTGATCAGAGAATGCTGGTTTTATAATTTTACTTCTTGGAATTCAGTGGGGTGAAAGATTCCTCATAAACAACCAAGAGAATAACATTCTCTTTTTGAATGCCACGAACCACTTGCAGCTTTTAAAATTGAAAATCAGTTAGCTGTATATAAATCCTGATTCACATTTTCTTTCTTTGAATATCTTAATTATGTTACATTATTTTTTGGTATAAAGTGTTTTTTTAAAAGTCTGCCATGGATCTAATTTTCTTTATTTTATATTTAGATTGATTATACAATTTCTCTTCCAGAGTCACTTTTGAGAATAAAAGGGTTTCTATTAATAACTGCACTAGGATAACTAGGATAAATAAGAACTATCCTGAGCAAACCAAAAAGCAGAGTCATTGTAGTTACAGACTTCCAAGGTGTTCTTTTGAAGGATACTTTCTTTAAAGTCACTAGATTGTATCTCATAATTGGCTGGGGTCTATTTTCCCAGGTACACATGTGCACTTTCAAAATAGGCCTTCTTTTATTTCCTGTAAGGTGGCTGAATTACATTTTTCATATAGCTCTGTTTCACCTCTTTAGTTTTCCTCTTTAGGGCCTCCAGTTATACTCATATTGGATTGGGTTTGCTTGTTTTCTATAGTTATTCCTTTCTCTCAAATTCTTTCTTCATTTACGTGATAGTTTTCATTTTTCTTTTTGCCATGCTTTATTATTTTCTTCTTTCTATAGTATTACATTTACTCTTCTTTTCTTTCAAGCTTCGTCTTCATTTTAGAATTTTTTCTTTTATGTCTAATTCTTTTTTTTGTCTATCAGCTATATCTTCTTATTTAATTCCTCTTTTCTCATTTCTGAACCATTCTACTTCTGATTTATGCTATTCTTCAAATGCTTCCATCGTTGTACTCAGTTCCACAACAATCCTTTTCTCGTATCCACGTACCAGTTCACCCGTAGGTATTCCTGAATAAGGAGTTGAGGTTAGCCTGAAGAACTCTCCCAGTTTCACGATTCTAGGGCTCCCTCTTCTATTGCTATTATAAGGTAATTAAAATTTTTTCCAGGGTAGCCACTTCTCCAGTACTTTCTGATATCTGCTTTCTCTGAACCCCTCCCTTACCAGTATCTGAACATTCTCCTTCCTTCAGTGTCTGTACTACTCCCTACCATTCCCCTTACCATGCACCTCTGTACTTTAAGAAGGGTACTTTCTCGGTATTTCCAAAAGAAATGAGGACTCAGAGCACTCAGCCAGTTTTAGCTGTTGTCCTCAGATCTGTCTTCTAACTCCCCTACTCTGATTGGGAACTGTTTCTTTTGGGGTGTCAATATTTGGGTCTCTAGGCCCTCACGACCACCCTAAATCCCATTTATGTTCCCCTCCATCACTCAAGCACAGATGTGATAGACATGCACGTCTTGTTGCTGTCAATAGTTCAGCTCTACCAGCTTGTGCTCCAGAATTCATATAAACACAACTGTCATCTCTTTTTTTCTTTTGAAGATGGTGTTTATGGATTTTTTTTCCTTTATCTTAGTCTAATTTTGTAAGGAAATCTGAAAGATTCAAAAACTATGCCTCTGCTGCTGCCAATCACCATGCCAAATCCACCCCTTATCGTTCTTGAAATATTTTCTTTACTTGGTTCTTCTCCTTCTCAGTCTGTCCTGTTGGCTCCTTTTCATTGCCCCAATCTTGAAATGTAGGAGTTCCCCGAGGATGAGATCTCTTCTTTAACTATTCAACTTCTAATTAACCTTAAGTATTATCAATGTACAACTCAAATTATATATCCAACCCTGCCATGGCTGACCCTCAGATTTATTTATCTAGCTGCCTATTAACATCTTTAAACATATATCTATAAGAAATCTCAAAGTTAACATGTCCAATGTCAAACCTTTTATTTTCCTCCACCAAACTTCCAGTTGCTCAAACAAAAAATCCTAAAATCGTTTTTAATTTCTCTCCTTTTTTCCCTCACAATCCACATGCAATACCTCAGAAGTCCTACTGGCTTGATCGTTATATTTATTTCTTTAACAGACTCTGAAATAATATGACTGTGTGCCAGGCACTGTTCTAAACCCTTTGCAAATATCGGTTCATTTATTTTACTTATTTAAACCTAATATCTCCATCTCATGATCTAAAGTCTGAGCACTGGTCAACACTGCCACTGCTACTTCTCTAGTCCACACCACAATCATTTCCCAACATCTTTGCCTCTTTGAGTCTGCCCTTCCTCCAATACTGCAGCCAAAACAGTCCTTTAAAACTGCAATCACAAAGAATGTAAGTTTTATGATGGCAGGAATCGTTCACCACAATATCCACAGCACCTAAAATAGTAGCAGGCACAGTGTGGATGCTCAATAAATATCTGTTAAATAATGAAATATCACACATCTGATCAACATTCCTAAGTAGCTTCCACATTACTGCAAATAAACTCTATAATCCCTCCCATAACCCAAAGCTATACCCCTCTCTACCTAAGTCTCTCTATCTGTTGTCATTGGCCTTCCTCAAGTCGTTATAAGCACATTCTTACCATAAGGCTATTGAACTTGTTATTCGCGATGCTTGATATACTCTTCACCCCAGATATCCCACACTCATTTCCTTTGGATACTACTCAAAAACCAGTGTACCAGAGAGATGTTCCCTGACCCACTGTGTATAAAATAGTGCACACTCATCATTGTCCACTAGTCATGCTTTATTTTTAATCATTGCTCCTATCACTACTTATTGTTTTGTACTTATTCTTCATTGCCAGTCTCCCTTATATATTGGGGAAGATACTGATGGCACTCTAGCACTACGGCACTTGAGAAGGTTAGGACAAGACAGATACTAGGCAGATTTCAAAGTCTAACATTAAGTTCAATTTGGGAAGGTGAAATTTCACTTGCCATTCAATACACGTATCTCAAATGGTGCCTTGTATATATTGTCTGTTCAGTAAATAAGAACTGAATAAAAAAGAGATTGAATGGAAAGGATTTGAAGGCCAAATACATTTGGGAAGTGAGAAGAGTGTTTCATTCTTCATCGGAGAGAGTTATTTAACATCATAGTAAGAATGTTAAAAATGTATTTAAAACTTGGTCTCCAAAAAGGAGGCTACTTAATAGGTTCACATATCTGTTTGTTGAATGAATGAATGAGATTATGATCAATGCTCTTTTCCTGATATAAGCCCAGAATTTAAATTAATAAACACATTAATTAATTAACATCTTTGGGAACGTTTCTAATAAATGAGGGTTGGATTAAATCATTTCTAAAATACACTTCCAAATTTCTTAATGCTATTCTATGATATTGTATGCTAAAATCAGATCAATCAACCCACTTTGCTTACTTCAAAGTTACTGATGTTAATCATACAACCACATTGTAACAGTCCAGGCTGCCCAGTTACCAAAAGAAAAACACAGGAATAACCAAAGAGTCATACATGGCCTGAAATTCTTATTTCAAGAATATAGAGCCAGAAACTTACAACTTCTCTTCAAAGTAGTCAAAACCAAATTTGACCTCAATGATAGCTTTCTTTCAAAATGTCAAACCCAAAACTATCACTACAAAGGGAAGATTCAGAAAAATGCTCTCACCTTAAATAAAACTACAGACTTTTAAACAAGAAGAGACTTCAAAGGTAAGCTATTCCAATGTATTCATTTTACAAATGAGGAAACTGAGGCCTAGAGAGGCTAAGAAGTTTGTTCAAGATCACTGAGTTATCCATAAGGGCAGGGTGAGGCCTAAATCACATCTTCTGATAGCCAGCCCAATGTTTATTGAAAAATATCATGACAAAGACTGAACTATTTGAGTATATTCCAAACTGCTCCTCAACAGGTTTGTTTTCTATATAAAAATAACTAACGTGTCATAAGTCACTCCTTCAGATGAAAACAAGACATAAACGGGTCACTCTTGGTAAAACTTGAAATAGTCATTCACCAATTCATTACTGTCAACCAGAAATTCTGGTCTGACAAAAATGTGTAAGGTGCTTTTCAAACATCATCAGAAGCACATTCTAATCAATTCGCTACTACCCACAATCACTCCAATACCAATCTCTTGCCGAAGTTATTAAATATACATAGGTCTAATAGTTTTAATATGCCTGCACGTGATTGGTGTTGAAAAATTATCTTTGAATAAATACATATGTCAATAGGAACCACATAATTAACAAATATAGATGCTTCATGGGAAAATGAGAAATTAGCAATGTTTTAAAAATAACTTTAAAATTTCATTGCTATATTGATGACAAAACTCAATTCAGATATTTGAATCACAATTCATACAAAAAAAAAATTTTAAGCCCAAGCTTATGGGAAGAACATTTTGTAATTCACATTATATTATCGCTGGTCAGTGTGAAATCAAGTAGAACCCATACTAATCACCTCTAATAAGTTAATCCATGCATAGCAGCAGAATCCTCTCCAACAAAGATGGTAAAAGTGAACATTTGGCTGATGTATTTGGAATGACTTACTACAGTACTTTAACAAAAGAGAGAAGGAAGGAAGGTAGGAAGGAAAGAATAGACGGAGGGAGGGACAGGAGAAAGGAAACTCCAAAGTCCAATCAGCCATTCTATTCCACCCATTAGAAAGCAGTTGCTTTTTACCTTCCAAATTCTTTGGCCAAGAGCAAGTCTATAATTAGATGGAACATAATTAGCAGAACATAATTAGCTAATATAGTTTGATTGAGAAAGGTTTCCTAATACACGCTTCATTACCACTTTCTCTGAAGCCACAAGATTATATCCCTTACAAAATAACTAATCAACTATATTGGATAAGGCAGCCATAAACATCTCCAGATATTCCAAAAGGAAATGTGCAGGGCAAGAAATCAAAATGCAGGTAGTGGGATAACATCTAACCAATGCACTGAAAGGTTCTGACTGAGAAATGGTATAAAATCCTCCCAACCAAAATCTGAAGAATCCAACATACCAACATGGCCTAATCGTAAATGTCAGAGAAGCACAAAGTAGATGAGATTATCCCATAGGCACCTACTTTATCAAAACAGAACAAAAACAGCAAAACACGACCTCTCCATCTCTCACCCCACATTTGACAGCTGCAACAAGCTTAGCTGGTTTCTAAAAGAAAGCAGGTTTTACTGGCATGACACAGCATAAGTCTTTCTCACTGAATAAATGTTTAATCTTTACCTCCTCACTCTATCTCATTTCTTAGTTTCCCTATACAATCAGTAACAACAACACATGACAGAATCCTTCAAAATCTTACCAAGTTAGTTTCACAGACTAATTCAAATATTTAGCCAAATATAAAATAGGAAAAAAATATAACACAAGCATGAAAGAATCAGTCTAAAAGTATAAAGTAATATTACATATGGAAATAAAGCATTAGTGCCATAAAGTATAAAGTAATATTACATATGGAAATAAAGCATTAGTGCCATAAAGTATAAAGTAATATTACATATGGAAATAAAGCATTAGTGCCATAAAGTATAAAGTAATATTACATATGGAAATAAAGCATTAGTGTCATAATAAACTGTACCCAGTACTGAAACAGACACCCTTAATATGTGTGTCCCTTTAGTGTAAGATTTCCAAAATCTTTCAAAGGATTAATTTTCATCTCTGGCCCTATCCCGTTAATGGCCACCTTAACACTGCATGGATTTCATCAGCACACAGATCTAGAACCATCAGCTTTGTGGCCTCCTCTCAATCAAAAACAAGATAAAAAAACAAACTTCTGGAAGTTTTCTAACAGATACAATGATGAAGGTATGCAAAGAACCCCACAATGTGTTCACACCAGCACAGAAGTAATGGATTTTCTATATGCTTACAAAACCCAGATATGGCAATGTCATGTCCATGTCTAAACCAAACTTTTAAGAAAGAATTAGTAGTTAGCAAATGAGAAATGAATAAGCAGGCCACAGCTAATTTCTTGTTCTAAAGATGGAAACAACTACTCAAGTGAAATTCATAAGAGAAGATGATATGTTTATAACAGTGTCATTATTGTTGTCATTATCATTTCTCCATTAGCACAACATCTCCTCTACCAACTACAATCTGTTAAAGAATAAAGGCCAAATCCTGCAAAGTCTGAGAATACGGTCTCTTGCATAACTTTGGCTAAATTCCTGGCTAATTTGTTGATTGGATTGGCTCTACTCCCACTGCTACTTCAATGTCACCTTATTATTTGCTCTAAGAGGAAAGGCAGGAACTCCACTCTGCGCCACATTTAAAAGAAATTACTATTTATCTTCGACTTTGTTAAAGTCTTCAAAGACAAAGTGCCTTGAGAAGCAGATGCTCAAAACTAACTCAAGCCAAACAGAGGACAAAAGAAAGGAATGGAAAGGAGAAGGGGAGGAAAAAAAAAAAAAAGATGAAGGAAAAGAGGGAGGGAGGAAGGAAGGAGGGATGGAGAGGAGGGAGGAAAAGAGGGAAGAGCAGACAGTTTGCAAAAGTTAATGGGAAAAACTTATGCCTTATGTATATATCTACAAACATCATCCAATTCAATAAGGATGTGAACCTCTTCAAAATTCTTCTAATTTCTTATGACTTTTCCCACCTTAAGCCTACTCTCCAAAGTTTGGCTATATTTTAATTCTGGTAACAGAAAGGGACTTTCTAACAACACTGTTTCTCAAAATACTTAACATTTTGATTGAGAAAAGAAAAATGGCTTAATAAAAATCACTTTTTAATGTTTTGGTCATTTGTCTTCATATTCTGAGTGTTTCTGTCCACAGTATTATGATTTGCCTTCACATTTTAAAAGACACTGAGATTCATCTTTGGTGCTTGTAGTGGGTTGAATTGTGACACCACCACCACGCCCCAAAATAAGCTATGTTCATTCACATCCTGAGCTCTGGTATCTGTGAATGTAGTTTTATTTGGAAATAGGGTCTTTGGTATCCCAAGATAAGATTATCTTGGATGAAAAGTGGGCCCCAAGCCTTAAGATTTGTTCCCTTATAAGAAAGGAGAGTGAGATTTGAGACACAGAGATACAGGGATGAAGGCCATAGGAAGATGGAGGAAGAAATGGACTTCAGCTGCTTTAAGGCAACGAACATCAGATGTCAGCAGAAGCAGAAAGTGGCAAGGAAAGATTCTCCCCTTAGAACCTTTTGGAGGAAGCACAGGCCTGCCGACGTGTTGATTTTAGATTTCTGACTTCAATAACTGTGAGAGAATAAATTTCTGCTGTTTTAAGCCATCGAGTTTGTGGAACTTTGTAATAGCAGCTTTAGGAAACTAATACAGATTTCAGTGCTGAGAACAGGGGTGATACTGTAACAAATACCTAAAAATGTGAAAGTGGCTTGGAAACTGGATAGAGGAAGAATTTTGAGGTGCAAGACAGAAAAAGCCTAGGCTGTTTTGAAGAGATGGTTCCTAGAAATATGGACACTGAAGGTGATTCTAGTAAGGGCTCAAAGGAAGTGAAGAGCATAGTAGAGAAAGCTATCATCCCAGAGAATATGATGAAATTCCACATTTAGTCACAGTCTTCTAAACAAAGTATTGAAGGTGTGGCCTTGTTTCTCCTTGCTGCTCATGGTAAAATGCAAGAGGAAGAGAGAAAAACTGAGAAAGGATACATTAAGCAAAAAGGTACCAGCACTTGAAGATTTGGGAGGTTCTCGGTCTATCAGATTGCAACGGATGCTAGAATTAGAAAACTCACTTTTGTGAATTTGCTCTGAAAGGTGGTGACTAGACAAGTTTTTGCTCAAAAGATTAGGTATGTCACTCATGGATCCAATCAATTATCCCAGCAGAAGCCACAGAAAAGAAATGGGATTATACAGAAAGGCTCTATGGAGAATACACCTGTCTAATGGCATGAATCCTCTCAACTTACACAGGAGATCCACAAGGCTTTTAAGAATGTTATACCAGCAAGCCTGGATGGACTGAAAGAGACAGAAATGGAAGGAAATGAAAGAAGACTATTGGATTTCTGGGATTCTACAAGGAGGAAACAGGCTGATAGTGCTATGTGGCTGCAAACATGCATTACCTTTAAGAAAAAGGAGGATGACCCTGAGGGCAGAGCCATGGGTACAGAGGCTAGGGCCATGGGCCCAGATGCAGAAGCTCAAGCCATGGGTGCAGAGGCCTGCAGAGTCAGACACAGAAGGTGACAAAGCCATGAGTGTAGAGGGTGAACAAGCCACAGCCATGAGCACAGTGGGCAAATGAGCTGCAGTCATGGGCCCAGATACTGACCAAGCCAAAGCCACAGTTCCAGAGGCTCACTAAGCTGGAGCTTTGGGTCCACAGGGTGGAGCATCAAGCCACAGAGAATTATTCTCAGGGCTTAAAACATCACAGACCTTGCCCTTCTGTTTTTCAATCTTACTTAGATCTGCTGACCCCCTTTTTACTTCCAGTTTCTCCCTTTTGAAATAGGAATGCCTATCCCACACCTGCTCAACCACTGTATTCTAGGAAGTTGATGACTTGTTTTATAGTTTGACAAATGTACCAATGAAGAAGAATTCTGCCCCAGGATGGATCATATCCAGTCTCAGCCACATCTGGTTTATATAATTTCGATGATAACACTTGGGATTTTCTAGCTAATGATATTTAGATGAGATTTTGGACTTAGAGCTGATGATGAAATGACCCGAAATTTCTGGGGATGTTGGAATGGGGTGAATGTATTTTGCACTTTGGAAGGGCAGGAATTTGGGGAGGTCTAGGGGGCAAACTCTAATGGGTTGAACTGTGTCCTTAAAAAGATATATCCATGTTCCTAATTTCTGGTACCTATCAATGTAACTTCATTTAGAAAATAGTCTTTGTAGTTATAATCAAGTTAAGGACTGTGAAATGAGATCATCTTGGATTTACAGTGGGCCCTAAATCCAATAATTGGTTTCCTCTTTTTTTTTTTTTTGAGGTATAATTGATATATAACATTATATTAATTTCAGGTGTACAAAATAATGATTCAATATTAGTATATATTGCAAAATGATCACAAGAATAGGTCTAGTTAACATCGGCCACCACACATAGTCACAAACTTTTTTTCTTGTAATGAGAATTTTTGAGATCTATTCTCTTAGGAACTTTTAAATATGCAACACAGTATTTTTAACTATAGTTATTATGCTTTACGTTATATCCCCAGGACCCACTTATTTCATAGCTGGAATTTTGTGCCTTTTGACCCCCTTCACCGATTTTGCCCACTTCCCACCCACTGCCTCTGGCAACCACCAATCTGTTCTATCTATAAGCTTGGTTTGGTTTTCTTTTTAAAATTCCACACATAAGTGAGATGATACAGTATTTGTCTTTCTGTCTGACTTATTTCACTTAGCCGAATGTCCTCAAGGTCCATTCATGTTGTCACACATGGTAAGACTTCCTTCTTTTGATGGCTAAATAATATTCCCTTGCATATATATATCAATCTTCTTTATCCATTCATCTGTTGATGGACACATAGGTTGTTTCCATACCTTGGCTACTCTAAATAATACTGCAGTGAACACGGGGTACACATATCTTTTTCAGTTAGTATTTGTATTTTCTTCAGATAAACACCCAGAAGTGGAACTGCTGTATCATAATGGTAGTTCTATTCTTAATTTTTTGAGGAACCTCCATATTGTTTTCCACAGTGGCTGCACCAACTTACATTCCCACCAACAGTGCATAGGGTTCCCTTTTCTCTGCATCCTCAGAAACACTTGTTATTTCTTGTCTTTTTGATAATAGCCATGCCAACAGGTGTGAGGTGGTATCTCACTGTGGTTTTAATTTGCATTTCCCTGATAATTTATGCTGAGTATCTTTCCACATACCTGTTGGCCATTATTAAGTCTTTTTTGGGAAAATATCTATTCACGTTTCTACCTATTTTTTTAATTTTTTCTTTTCTTTTCTTTTTTTGTTATTGAGTTGCATAAATACATTATACATTTTGGATCTTAACCCCTTAATAAGTATGCGATTTACAAATATTTTCTCCCATTCAATAGGTTGCCTTTTCATCTTGTTAATGATTTCCTTTACTGTGCAGAAGCTTTTAAATTTTATATAGTCCCACTTGTGTATTTTTGCTTTTCTTGCCTTTATTTTTGGTGTCAGATCCTAAAAATCATCACCAAGCCCAATGCCAAGGAGCTTACCGCCTATGCTCTCTTCTAGGAGTTTTATAGTTTCAGTCTTTAATACATTTTCAGTTAATTTTTGTGTACGGTGTAAGAGAGTGGTGCAGTTTCACTCTTTTGCATGTGGCTGTGCAGTTTTCCCAACACAATTTATTGAAGAGACAATCCATTTTCCATGGTATATTCTTGACTCCCTCATCATAAATTAATTGGTCATATATGTGTGGGTTCTAGATTCTCTATGCTGTGCTACTGATCTATGTGTCTGTTTTTATGCCAGTAACATACAGTTTTGACACTACAGCTTTGTAATAGAATTTGAAATCGGGGCTAAGATGCCTCCAGCTTTGTTCTTCTTCCTTAAGATTGCTTTAGCTCTTCAGGGTCTTTTGTAGTTCCATAGAAATTTCAGAACAGTTTTTTCTATTTCTGTGAAAAAATGCCATTGGAATTTTGATAAGGATTGCACTGAATCTGTAGATTACTTTGGGTAGTATGGACATTTTAACAATATTAATTGTTCTAATCCATGAGCACAGAATATTTTTCGATTTAGTTGTGTCTTCTTCAGTTTCTTTCATTAATTTCTTATAGTTTGCAGTGTAAAGTTCTTTCACCTCTTTGGTTAAGTTTACTCCTAGGTATTTTATTCTTTTTGATTCAATTGTAAATGAGATTATTTTCTTAATTTCTCTTCCTGATAATTTTTATTAGTGTATAAAAGTTCAACAGATTTTTGTATATTGATTTTGTATCCTATAACTACTGAATTCACTTATTAGTGCTAACAGTTTTTTGGTGGAGTCTTTAGAGTTTTCTATATATTATATCCTGCCATCTGCAAATACTGTCAGCTTTACTACTTCCTTTCTAATATGCGTGGCTTTTATTTCTTTTCCTTGCCTATTTCTCTGGCTAGGACTTCCTATTTCTCTGGCTAGGACTTCCAGTACTATGTCAAATAAAAGTGGTTAGAGTGGGCATCCTTGTTCCTGATCTTAAAGGAAAAGCTTTCAGCTTTTCACCATTGAGTACTGATTGGTTTCAGGGAAAAGGTCATTTGACAAAAGAACAAAATGGAGTTTTGCTGCCAGAAGCAAGGAATATCAGTGGCCACCAAAAGCTGGAAGAGGAAAGGCAAGACTCTCCGCTAGAACCTTCAGAGGGAGTGTTAATTTCAGACTTTTGAACTTTGAGAGAACAAATTTCTGCTATTTTAACCCACCTTGTTTGTCACAATATGTCATATAAGCACTAAGAATCTGTTACAGTACTTTTTTTTTTTTTTTTTTTTTTTTTTTTTTTGCGGTAAACGGGCCTCTCACTGTTGTGGCCTCTCCCGTTGCGGAGCACAGGCTCCGGACGCTCAGGCTCAGCGGCCATGGCTCACGGGCCCAGCCGCTCCGCGGCATGTGGGATCTTCCCGGACTGGGGCACGAACCCGTGTCCCCTGCATCGGCAGGCGGACTCTCAACCACTGCGCCACCAGGGAAGCCCTGTTACAGTACTTTTAATGTCCCTCTTTGAAAGAATTTCTTCCTTTACTCACCAACAAACCTCAAGTGCCTCACTATTCTTTGTCCCAGGAGACTCAGTATATTGACACAATAAGATATTTCTCTTAATGATGCCACAACACAGCCTTTTCTGGATTTCTTCTTACCTAATTGTTTAAAATAATAACTATTATTTATCTAATGGGTTATCTCTCTTAAATAGAATATTGGCAATTTAATACAGAGCTCAATCATCGTCATCATCATCATAGTAACAACAGCAGATCTTTAAAACAAATGGCAGATTATACACAAATATTTACTGTTGCTGTCACCCCAAAGGCAACTAAAATACCTGAAAAGAGTTTTGGCTTTTTTATTTTCTTTTTCTCATTTGTTTTGTTTTGTTTGTAATAAGACAAGGCTACAAAATCAAAGAGTCAAAGAGTTGAAAAACAGAAGATGGCAAGAAGATGGATATGCACTGGCTGAAACAGCAAAACCAAGAAAGCCAAATCTTAAGGAAGCAATATGCAAAGCTGAGAAGTAATTCAATAATACTGCAGAAACCCCCAAACACTCTGGATTTGACAGCAGCAAGTACTCTGGAAGTGAAGGTAAAGGGGATGTTAAGAACAGGAGGAATGACAGAACGTCTGTTTAAGAAGCAGTCACCTCCAGACCCTTTCCACCACTCTGCAGAGCTGCCCCTAAACAGTTACAGTAGAAGAATGACAGTCTATTCTCTGGAGAGGGCGATACAGAAGGTCTCTAAACTGGGAACACCAGGCACAGATGAGGGCAAGAGCATCACTGAAAACAGGAGAATTAGTCAAAGTTTACATTTTAAGTATTAAGCCTCAGAAATCTTTCTCTATTTAGTCTGGATTATCCACACTAGGCAGGAGACTAAACGGGTCTCTATTTATAGGGAATGTAATAAAATCTTGAACTAAATGTAGGACAAGCCACATAATTTGTAAGCCCCAGTATAAAATGAAAATGCAGGGCTCTTGCTCAAAAATTAATAATTTCAAGATGGCAACAGCAATCACAGAGCCCTATGCAAATGCACAAGTTGCACGCCCATGAAGCCAGGCCTTCTTAAAGATACCTAAAACTAACACAACATTGTAAATCAACAATACTCCAATAAAATTTTTTTAAAAATAAAGACACTGACAATGGGAAAGGGCTGACAATCAACAGCCTTGTCAGAAAATCCTACAATGGAGGCTACTGTACATCATGCCCCAGTCACCAGCACAGAGCTTCCAATCAACCTTTTGTGCCCTACTCCTAAATGAGATTATGGATAATCAGTCATTTAAAAGAACACCTTTAAATGTAAAACAAAGGTCAAAGAACAATAACAGAAAAAAAAAATCTCAGAAGAAACAGCTTATATAAGGAAAAAAAAATAACACTAACATCCTCAAAGAAATAGGAGAAGATACAACATCCATAAAACAAGATCCAACTGCTATAAAAAGAGAACACTCAAAGAACCAAAAACAGCTCTTGGGAATTCAAAACGTAATGATACATATGAAAACATCAATAGAAGACTGAGAAGATAAAATTAAGAAAATCAACCAGAAAGGGGAGGGGAAATAAAAAAACAGAAAATAGAAATAATAAGACAATCGATCCAGTGGATCCAGGACCCAAATAATAGGTGTTACAGAGGGGAGATTATAGGCATTATTATCCAAGTAACAGGGAAGTAATTCATGAAAAGTAATACAAGAAATTCCCCAGATCTAAACATTATACACTGAAGGGATGCTTAGAGTTCCCAAACAATGGACAAATGTAGGTCCAAGAACTTTATTTCCAGTATTATTGCATACTTAAAAGGGCCGCCAGTAAAAACACAACAAGATGAAACACACAGTTTAATGTTTACAAGTATCAACTTGGCTTACAGGAAGTAAGGGAAATTTCTAAAAAGCAAAAAGAAAAATAAAACAAAACAAAACTGAACCAAAACCTAATTTCTATAATGGAAGCATTCCTAAAATTCAAGATTGTCTCAAGAACAAAGGTCTATATATAGTCATTTCAATCAAAAAAGCAAGTCCTGGGTAGAACCAAATAAAAATAGCCAGTTATCAGACAACTACACTACAACAGAGACCCTGAAAGCATACCAGTATAGCATCAGTACAACTGATACCCCCAATTCCCAACAGAAGTCAGCAAAAAACTCCTGTAGGAAAAAGAATTCTCAATTCAGGCCCAAGAATTCAATTCAGATCAAACATATATGAGTTCACAAAACATTACAATGGAAAATAATCACAATGAGTAAGAATACACAAAAGACAATATTCACTTCAAGATAAAAAGTTATTCAAGAGGGCTTCCCTGGTGGCACAGTGGTCGGGGGTCCGCCTGCCGATGCAGGGGACACGGGTTCGTGCCCCGGTCTGCGAAGATCCCACATGCCGCGGAGCGGATGGGCCCGTGAGCCATGGCCGCTGAGCCTGCGCGTCCGGAGCCTGTGCTCCGCAAGCGGAGAGGCCACAGCAGTGAGAGGCCCGCGTACCGCAAAAAGAAAAAAAAAAAAAAGTTATTCAAGAAGGGAAAATTAATCAGTCTATATTATGTGATTCAGAAGTCAGTAGTATTTACATAACTATTATAATGTAAACACTGAATAATGACCTAATCCAATTCATGATATAACTATACTAGAAGAATAAAGGAACTCTAAGTGTGGACTGGTGGTAAAAATTTACAAAATCTGAAAAATCAAGAAGTAGCAATATTCTAAGTATGTCATTTAGAAATACGGGCACAAATATTAACTAACAAATTGAAAGTGGTTGCTGTTAGGAGGCCAGAAAAATGGCAGGAGCAGGGACAGGACCTGTGTATACTGTTCTTCCTAACAAGCCATTTAAAACTGTATGACTTTTTAAACTGTTTATTTAGAATTTTAATAAGAATTTTTAATGGAAATATTACCTGTGCTTAGATATTATACTCTGCAATGACTTTAGATATAAATGAATAAATAATCATAAAAACCCTAGACTTTCCATATTTAGTTAACAGTGTCTAAATGCATAAGGATACATGTACAAAGTGATTGAAGTAATAGGTCAGAAACCACTCAAATGTTCATCATGGAGAACTTGTTAAATAAACGATAGTACATTCATTCAACAGATTATAAAGAAATGCTTACTATACTGATATGGAATAATTTATGTTCTTAAGTGAAAGCACATGATGCCTTTCATCTTTTTTAAAAAAAGGATAAAAATGAATGTGTATATGTATATGTACATTTGTACACATATACACATACAAACACAGTATATTTGTATATATCCAAAATATCTTTAGAAGGATATATAGGAAACTGCTCATACCAGCTGACATCAGGGAGGGAAAATGGGCAACAAATATTGTGAAAAGGACACCTTCCACTATCTATATCCTTTTGTAAAATTTGTGAACTATGCGAACATCTTCCCACTTCAAAAAATAAATTATTAACCTTTAAAATATAAAGCGTCGATCTTAGAAATCTAACTCAACGCAATAAATTACTAAAGATACAATTTCTGATACCAAAGCTGAGAACTAAGAGTTGACGTTTTGAGGGAAGAGACAATAATTCTAACTTCCCTTCAACTCTATGTAGGCCTTCTCTGTCTATTGGCATCTGGTTGGCATTAGGTAAAGGATGGATACAAGCAAGTGTTTATGAAATATTTTTTGAGGCAGAGAATGGTGGGCATAAAAGAAAGACCTCACTCAAATCCCAAGAGCTAAATTTGAATTTTTCTCATCTGTAAAAAGAAAATAATAACCTCACAGGATTAGCACAAGAATTACATAAATGATGCACATAAAGTACATAGCATACTGTAGAACAGAGTAGCCAGTCAGTAAATACCAGTTTTCCTCATCATCATCTCCCTTTCACTTTTAATGAAAATTGGAAGAAAGATAACCAAAAAGACTTTATTTTAAAGTTTCTGTCTCACAGTGAAGACTACATACATCAATAAACTTTGACATTGAATATGGATAAGCATATTACACACATGAAAGAAATCAATTTTTTTCAAATGAGGGAAGAAAATATTCATAGAAATGGGTAGAAAGCCCATAATATCAGAAAATTTCTTCTGCTCTCGATAAGTGACCACACAGATGTTATCTTTTCTAATGCATATTCATTTACTGGCATTCAATAGTGCCAAAAAGGAAACAGAAAGAGAAATAGGCAAATATATCTGCTGGCACAACTACCACCAAAATTCACTATTTTCTTATAAAAATAGTCAAGTAATGATTAATAGGTGATCTTATTAACTCCAAATTAGATATATTCTTTTAAGATTTATAGAAATCACTAAACTTAATTCCTCCATAAATGTTACCTTCTTAGTGTAATTTTGACTTCTTACTGCAAGTATGGCCCTAAAATTTCACACTGTACTTTTTCCCTTTTGTCAAAATACCTATTGGTTCCAAAGAATGATTACTGTTTTAGATACAAATTTAAAATACAAGAAAAAATTATTTATAACTTACAAAATATGAATTACATCTTTCAGATGCTAAATTATTTTTCTGTTTCTCCTATTCTGGCAAAAGTAGCTGGCAAACCAGGAAAAACACTACCTCACTCTGGGAAAAGTCATGTCAATTTTTCTGATATTAATGTTAGAAAAATGTATACTGTCTGTCATATAGAGGCATCAGCTTTCATACGGCTATAAAACCCTCAATGCACAAAAAGGTCAAATAACACATATTTCTAGAGAAGTTGTTTGATAAAATGAGAAAAACATTTGCTATATTATAAGAATTGGTATTTAATGGTCCTAGTAGCGAATTATTTAGCTTCATAATTATAGATCTAAAAAATACCATAATGATGTAAAAGACATATTCCTCCCCCTTGCTTCCTATTTTATAAATGATAAAACTATAGGTAATGATATAAAGAAACTGAACTATTGAGAAATGCTTTTCCCTAAATTCATTATTCCATGCGATAGGAAACTCAGTGACTCTTTTGGCCTTTTGCCTTATCCACGCACTTACTCCCTCCTTCCCTACACTCAGAAGGTGAGGTGATTTGTATAATCCTTGAGCTGGTAAGAAAAAGTTGAGCATGTGTGGCTCAGCACCCTTACTCTCTCCCTCAATCCCTTTCCTTCAAATCTCTCCCTTTCCCACCTCTATATATAGATACAGGTGCATGAACGCATATGTGTATGTATGTACGTATGGATACGGGTATAAGCATCCACAAACATAAGTGTGTATGTTATATATTATTCATGAAAAAACTGATAGGGATATTAGGAGAGGGGATATAAATGTACATGTTATACACACACACATATATGTTGTATATGATATATGTCTATGTGCATGTATCCCTTTCTCTCAATATCACTCTCAATCTCTCTCTCAACTGACTGCAGGAAACATGAATTTTCTACTCTTCAATGTATTAAATTTTCAGGGCCAAGCTCCTAAGTAGAATATCTAAGGTTATCCAGCTCTACTAAATAAAAAGACAAATAAGCGTCAAATTCAGACATTTACATGTGATCACATACTAGTGATCCCATCTGTCCATAAACCTAAGCCTATTACTTCACACCTTTTCTGTACTCTCAAACCTCGATTATCTCTTCAACCCTCCTATTCCATTCTCATAAAATGGAAGCTAACAGAAAAGGCTTTCCACACACCTACTAGTCTATCTGGATCTGTACCCACATATGCAGTCTTCCCAGCTGTTATTATGAAGGAACTGAAGATAACAGCTTCATCTGAAAAGAGCACTTCTTACTCATCTACAAGATCCCGCACTGCGTCATCTGTTCAGGGACTCTGATCTCCCCTGGTATCTCTCTCACTTGATCACCGACTTTCCCATTCAACTGAATCAATCCTATAGTGATATAAACATGCTAAAATATTTCCCACGAAAACAAAACTTTCCCTTTCCCCACATCCACTGAAGAACTGTCTCTACTCTCACCCCCACTTCTTCCCTCCCATTCTCTTAAATAGGCCTTCATTCCCACCACTAGGCCAAAACTGCTGGTCAAGATAACAAATGGCTTACTGTATAGTTTTCCACTGCTACCATACAAATTGCTACAAACTTAATGGCTTAAAACAACACACATTTATTATCTTACTGTTCTGTAAGTCAGAAATCAACACAGGTCTCACCAGGTTAAAATCAATGGTGCTGGCAGGACTGCATTCTTTTCTGGAGGCTCTAGGGGAGATCCTTTTCCTTGCTGTTGGCAGAATTTGGCTAACTGACACAGTTCCTACATCTCAAAACCATCAGCAGGACATCAAATTCTTTTCATGCTTCTCTCTCGTGCATACACACACACTTGCACACACACCACAGCCAGGAAAGGTTCTCTGCCTTTAAGGACTAGTGATTAGACTGGGCGTACCAAGATAATACAGGATAATCTCTCTACCTCCAAGTCCAGAACCTTAATCCTATCTGTAAAGTCCCTTTTGCCATAACATGTTTACAGGTTCTGGGGATTAGACTGTGACACTGGGGTGGGGGCATTATTCTGCCTACTACACCTGCACAATAGTCATTTCTCAGTCCTCATCTTAGGCGACCTTCCAGCAGCATTTGCACACTTGATCAGTCTTGGAAACTCTGCCTTCTCGGCCTGGATCAACTCCCAGTTCTCCTCCTACCCCACTGGCCACTGATTCTCAAATCTCTTTTCCCAGTTCCTCTTCAACTTCTCTCTAAATACTGGAGTGCCTGAAATTTCAGGAGTAATGATAATGAGGATGATGGAATAATAAAAACAAGAAATGCCTACATAGAACTGCAGTGGTCAAGGAACCCTAAATGTAATAGGCAGATAAGGCGTCTCAAAGATAAATACATCCTAATTCCTGGAACCTACAAATAGATCAGGTTACTCAGCAAAGGGGAATTAAGGTAGCAAATGGAATTAATGTTACTAATCAGCTGGTTTTAAAACAGGGAGATTATCCTGGTGAGTCCAATGTCATCATAAGAGTCGAATGTGGAAGAGCCCTGTCGGACTGATGCCCCAGGACAAAGCCACAGCCAACCATTCCTGGCTTTGAAGATGGAAGGGATGCACCCAAGGAATGCAGGGTGTTACAACAGCAACAGAAGTCTAATGCACTGGCTGTTCTGCAACCCCTTGAGAAAGTTCATGAATTCAAAACTATTTTCATAAACATTCTAAGATGTTATTTGTCTTCTTCACTCTTACTCTCTCATGAATATACAGTGGATTTTTCCAGAAGTGAAAGGACCTGTGATATTACCAAAAGCTGAATAAACAAGGAGATATAAGAACCCAGCTGCCTTCCATGAGGCCAGAGAATAGAGATCTGCAAAATATAAAACAACGCTATTCTTCTCAATAAATTTGGTTTTATTTTGGAAAATAAAGTTATGTTTCCATAAAAAAATGCTATTTTAAAATGTAATCGGTTTACTACTGTTTCTTAAATGAGGTAAATATTTTTCATTTCTATTTTATATTCTGAGGTGGTAAATATCAATAGGTATAACCCACATAAATCAAAAGCTCTTTGAGATCCACAATAATTAATACCAGTGTAAAATGGTCCTAAATTTCTAAACGTTTAAGACCTGCTGATATGACACTATGTGTCAAATATAGCTCTAAGTAGTATGCATATTAACACAATGACTGAATCCTCACTATAATTCTAAAAGATAAGTACTACATTTACGCTTAATTTGTAGATGAGGAAATTAAACTTCATTAGGAGTAGTAAGCAGCATGTCCAAAGTCACAATGAACAGGTGGGGTAAGATCCAAACCTCCGCGGTCTGGTTCAAGTCTGCCGTTGAATACAGCCTCTCAGAGTTCAAGCTTCTCGACTGACATTTACCCTGAAGGTGACCTTATCTAGTTGCATGTTTAAATGCTCCAGCCCCATGTCTAACTCCAGACTCTTATACCTATTGCTTATTAAATATATCTAATTGAATGACTAAAAGTCATCTCAAATGTAACCTTCCCCAAGCTGAACTGATTCTCCTCTCCTCCTCAAACATTTTCTTCCCTGAAATCTCCCATTTCAGTAAATGGGAATTGTTCAAGCTTCTCAGACAAAAGATCCAAAGGACTCTCTTCACTTCATGTTTCACATCAGTCTATCAGAAATCCTTGTTAGCTCTGCCTTAGAAACACACCAGAGTCCAGTCACTTACCACCTCCATTTGCTAGTACCCGAGTGCAAGCAAGCCGTACTCTCTTCCCTGGACAGTGACAGCCTCCTACTGGTCTTCTTCCACCTAGGTGGTATATTCTCCCTAGATCAGCCAAGTAGGGCCATTCACTCTTTTGCTCAAAATAGCTTTCAATGTCAATCAGAATAAAATCCAAAATCCTTATCTTAGCCTACAAGGCTTTATATAATCTGCTCCATGGTATCTCTCTAATCTTATATGCCATGATTACCCCTCACAGAAAAACAACCTCCTTGCTCTTTCTAAAAACGCCATCAAATACAACCTTACCTCTTTACAGTGTTTCCTCTGCCTGATCCACTTCTCACACACAAGATTAGGCCTATCTATACCTGTCTTTCCAAAAGTTCTCTTGTCAGAGAGGCTTTCCACTACCATCTTATAATACCCTACCATTTTCCAGCTTCTTTATTCTGCGTTATATTTTTTTTCATAGAACTTATTATGGCGCAACAAACTACAAATGTATCTGTTTGTTCCATGTCTATACCTCCATTAAAAGTTGGACTCTAAATTCAGGACTCTGTCTCTAACAATGTCTGGTAAGTTGCTACTCACTATTTATTAACCATCATAATTAAGTGATTATTCTAGGAAAAACATTCACATCCCCAAAAAAATAGTTAATACCCACAACATAAAAAGTATCTGTAGGGCTTCCCTGGTGGCGCAGTGGTTGAGAGTCTGCCTGCCAATGCAGGGGACATGGGTTTGAGCCCTGGTCTGGGAAGATCCCACATGCCACAGAGCAACTAAGCCCATGAGCCACAACTACTGAGCCTGCGCGTCTGGAGCTTGTGCTCCACAAGAGAGGCCGCGACAGTGAGAGGCCCGAGCACCGCGATGAAGAGTGCCCCCTGCTTGCTGCAACTAGAGAAAGCCCTAGCACAGAAATGAAGACCCAACACAGCCATAAATAAATAAATAAATAAATAAATAAATAAAGTTAAAAAAAAAGTATCTGTAAAGTTTATAAGAAATATTGCAATAGTAAACAGAATACGTTCAAAATATGGGAATAGGTAATTACTAAAAACAAAGTACCTGATGAAAATATTTTTAAGTCCAACACAATGTATAATTTCAAAAAATTCAGATTTAAAGGTGATACTATTTTATGAGTTTCATTTTAGCAAAACTCTCCTTAAATGTAATTTGGGTTGACCAATAAGGCAAGTATGAGACAAGCACTGACAATATAACTTGGTCCAAACTTTCATGAAACGAACTTAACTTTATGTTAATATTTTCATCCTCTGATCCAGTTATTCCTCTTCTAATAATTTACACTAACAAGAAAATCATAAATCAAGATGGATTTTTCTACATAAAAATATTTGGGGACAACATGATATTAAAACAGTAAAAAAAATTTTAAATAACAATCAAAATGTACAACAAGAGGTGATTCTGAAAATTATGGTTCATTCCAATGACAGAATATTATGAAGTTTTGTTTGTAAAGAATTCATACGAATATAGGAAATGTTTAAGTTATGTTAGATGGATAATGGCATACAAATAGTAGGAATCTGACCACATTCGAAGTATCATTAAAAAGAAAAATGTATCAAATGCATGTTGTTGTTTGGTGGAAGTATTATATATAATTTTATAATTCTTGGCAGGAAAGACACTTATCTCCAAGGAACAATGATTACCTTCAAATTATGCCATAAATTGAGAGAACTAAGTAAAATTAAACATTTCAAATTGGTGACAATTGCCCTGGAAAAGCTACTTGATACTGGGGCTTTAATAAGCACTCAGTAACTTGAACCAAGAATGATGCTGGGGAAGTATTTTGCATATCATTCAGATAAAACACAGCACTATTAAGACAAAGATCTTCTTACAGAAGTAATTAATTTAAATAAATACATTGAAGAATGGAATACTTCTTCTTCAGTTAGTAGCAACTCTCTAAAAAAGATGGAAAATTACATTCAGGAGTCCATATAAATATCCAACGTTAGAACAGTTATCAAAGTTTGGTCTAGAAAAAAAATTTTCACACAGGGCATTCTGGCAAGGACTATTTTTCATCTTCTTCTCCTTTAAGGTGATTTAACAATGTGGTCACAAAAGCATAAGCAATGACAGACCTTCCTATTCTCCTGTCTACCTTTATGTTTGTAACCATTCCCGAAATGCTTCTTTATTTTCTAGGCATAAAAAATATCATGCATGCTAGAAATAACAATTCCTTAGGATTTGAACAAAACTCTTCAAGCTTTAGAAAATAAATTAGTCACCAATGAACTAAACCTAATCCTGCCAAATGTTAGCCTAAAACAAAATTTTGAAGTTGAATTATTAAGCCCTTTACAAGTTTTCTTTAAGAGATAATGTAACCACAACTACAAAAATCACCACACTGTAACCACTGCCACAACATCCAATACGTGTAATAATATACCGTATAAATCTTGTTTGTTCCAACAGAACTTAAGGAACACTTTCAAAAATCACATTTAGTGGTATAATATGGATATGTCCCAATTTTCCAATGATCATTATTCTGATTAGTGTATCTATGAATCAGATTCTATTCCTGCCCTACCATCAATTACTAATTATTTTCTGCTCACAGCTAACCAAGCTAGACAGGAATGAAATATTCCAACCAATTCCACTGTGGGAGTATCCCGTTCTTTTGAATGAGGGCCCTGATGACTGGGAGTTGCCTGTTTATTTTTTCCATTTATTACTAAGAAATCAGATAAAATGATCTATTTGTGTTTCTTTGGGAAAGGGGGTTGGGGTAAGAAAAAAGCAAGAGGAGCTGCTATTTGTTTTTAACCTACCACTCAAGGTAGCTCAAACACTACTCCTCTCTGATAATAAACCAATAATCATTTCTGAGAAAATTAAAATCTGTGGCAAATATCTCTGCTATATATGAGGAGAAAACAATGCGATATTTTTCTCTTGGTTTTCTTGCAGGGACATACGGCCCTGACTCCCCTACACACCATGAGAACGACAGAGCTTACATGTCAGTATAAGAACTGGTGCTCATAAAGTTGTCCCTCCACCAAACAAACGGTAACAGATATTTAATGTAATCTCTAAAAACAAACAAAAACAAAAAGAAAGAAGGGGGGAAGGGGAGATGTTTGCATATGTCAGAGAGTTCTATTCAAAATGCTTAAGGTATTTAAATAAAATACTTTCAAAATTAAACTCTGAACAAAACAATAACTAACATTCGATATTTCCTCTGAGGAAATAATTACAGTAAAATTTCACCTCCAATCCCAATGTAGTATGATCAGGTCAACCCAATTTAAAACGTTGGGAATGAATTTACTAGCTATGTGAACCTAGGACAAGCAATTTACTTTTATCACTTTCTTCAACTGTAAAATGGGATTAATAATACCAATCTGACTGTCTTGCAGTGGAAATTAGGTGAAAGAAAGTATGTCAAGTGATTATTAGTGTAGTATTTGGTATATGGTAGACAACCAAACATTGAAGAGACGAGGTACCTCATATGAAAATTGGGTTGTAGTCAGAACACATGGAGAAAATCCTATGCCATCAAAGTTACTCCTGACAATTCCTTAGAAAGGGACACATAGGAACCCAACATATTGTATCTTCTTTATTTGTCCAATACAGCTTCTCGAACACTGAATAAATCACTCTCTGTGGTTAACCATCAGATAAACTAATTGACTTCCATTAAGGGGTCACGTTGTGGGACGGGGCAGGGGTGAAGTGGTAGATGGATTTTAAACATTAGAACTCTACCTTCCGTTACACATTCTAGGGCATAAGTCAATTCTGTTTGTCTATTTGGAGAGAGAGAGGGGTTATTATGTCTGCTCGCTAGATTTAGGGCACAAATGTTTTTGCTTTTGCCAGTATATACAGTTAAATTTCCTATAAGCTAAATGTTTATGAAGTCACCCCACTGGATTTCCTTACCTTATTGATAAGCAAACCAGAAAAACATTACTAAAGTAAAAAATAAAGTAAAATAAAATAAATGCCTGCTAAGGAGTAAAAACAGTTGTCAAAAATTTGTGCTCCAGAATTTATGTGCTTTATATACAGAAGAATGTCCCCAAAGCCTAATCAGAAGCTACTAATTTAAACCTTCTTCAAGCTATTCTACCAAGCGTAGTTATCTGGTTTCTACGCTTTCAGCAGATCAGAAGGAGCGAGGCAAAGAAAATACCGTATGCAGGGACACGGAAGATGTAAACATAGATGAGTTTAAGCAAACTGGTATTTTTGGAGAAAAGGAACTATTTTGTTTATAAATGCCAAGAGAATGATGAGCTCATATTAGGTGCTTTTTAAAAATTGCTTTAGTAAACCTGTTTTCCTCTTCAAAAACCATTCTTTTAAATTGCTTGAGGCAATCAAGCTTTGTAAAGAACAATAGAAATATGCCAGCAAACTGACTCCCACACGAAATGTGGCAAAGCAGCTGTTGCATACAGAAGAAAACTTCCCTGCTGCCTTCAGCACCTCACATTCCTTAGGATATTAGCGTTCTGAGAAAATAAGACTAGTAAACACTCCCCCCATTTGAGATTTTAAGACTAAAAGACACAACACACATACACAAATTCCGCCAGAAGTCATTTCAGCTCCATATAAAGGACAAGCATGTAAGTCCCTCTTAAAATAACTATTGAAACAAACCAAAATAAATCATCAGTTATATTTTTAAAGTGGTGACAACTAAGTAAGCATACAGAAAGGTCTTCTACAGAAAGGTTACTACCAAAAAAGACAGGAAAACTTATGTCACATCTGCATTAAAATTTAAAGGGCAAATATTCAGGTGAAACTAGACTCTACACTCATAAAATCAGTACACGCTGAGGTACAGAAAGACTGTACAAAAATGACCCCAATGATTCCAATAGATTTTAAAATGCAAGAAATAAAACAAGGAAATATGAGAGTCCCTAAAGGATGCCTCCAGAAATACAAAAAGATGGAGTTAAAAGTGAAAAGCAAAAGATCAACAGACACTGATAGTCATTTATTCCCAAAAACAGGTGACTGCATTATTCGCAGGTTTCATATATGTGCATTCGCCCAGTAACTAAAATTTATTTTTAACCCCAAAATCAATACTCTAAGCACTTCTGGAGTCATCTGTGGACATACACAAAGCAGTGAAAAATTTGAAATGCCCAAATACACACTCCTGGGTAAGGTCAAACAGGGCAATTCTCTCTACCTTCTTGATTCAGCTCTTCTTCTATAAACAAGTATCTTTTTCAGTCTGTTCACTACTATGTTTTTT
Source organism: Neophocaena asiaeorientalis asiaeorientalis (assembly GCF_003031525.2). NCBI lineage: Eukaryota > Metazoa > Chordata > Mammalia > Artiodactyla > Phocoenidae > Neophocaena > Neophocaena asiaeorientalis. The sequence goes on along the minus strand of NW_020176571.1, from coordinate 22,514,896 downwards.
ATATTTTTGTGCTTATTGTTGGTGATTTCATTGTCTAAAATGGTCCCCAGGCATAGTGCTGAAGTGCTGTCTAGTGTTCCTAAATGAAAGAAGGCTGTTATGGGTACTTCCCTGGTGGCCCAGTGGTTAAGAATCTGCCTGCCAATGCAGGGGACACAGGTTTGATCCCTGGTCCAGGAAGATTCCACATGCTGTGGAGCAACTAAGCCCATGTGCCACAGCTACTGAGCTTGCACTCTAGAGCTCGGGAGCTACAACTACTGAGCCCGCAAGCCTAGAGCCCATGCTCCACAAGAAGAGAAGCCAGCGCAATGAGAAGCCCACATACCACAACAAAAAGTAGCCCCCTCTCGCCACAACTAGAGAAAAGCCCACGTGCAGCAACAAAGACCCAACGCACCCAAAAATAAATAAATAATTTTTTTTTTAAAGGCTGTTATGTGACTTATGGAGAAAATATTTGTCAGATAAGCTTTGTTCAAGCACAAGTTATAGTGCTGTTGGCCATGATGTCAATGTTAATGAATCTACAACATATACTAAATATGGTGATTTTCACAGAAACACACAGAAAACAAGGTTATATATTGATCAGTTGATAAAAATATTGTGATCAGAGGATCTCATGAACCTAACCCTGTATTTCCCCGAAGAGCAATGGTTTAGCATTTGTGAACTCAGTGCTTGCAGTGATTTTTATTGAACATAACTATAGCGAACAATGGGAATCAACTGTATTAGAGTAAGAATCAAGGGCAGGGAAGAAGACAAAGAAATGTGAAAATTCTCCTGAACTGAAAAAACAGCTTCAAAGGGACCACCAAAGGGAGGCCTTTTTCAAACATTAAAGAAAAGAAACAATAAAAGGAAAATAAGTCTGACAATATAAACATCTTAAAGTATGTGCTTTTGCAGCCACGGTCTCAATTGTTCATCTCTCCCAGAATCCATGCTATTTGGAAATGCCTTCCCATGTTGGCTCAGGACATGGTCATGAGATCTCCTGGGGTCAATGGGTTGTTAGCAAACATGATGCAAGCAGAAGCTGAAAAAGTGCTTGCATATTGGAGCTTGCTCTCTTGATGTTTTTGGAACACTTCTCAGCCACCACAAGAAGACATCTGAACTAGCTTACTAGATGACAAGAGACATGTGGCCCGTTGACCCCATCACCATAGCCAACAGCCAGTCAGCCACCACACATGTACATGAGGCCAAGCTAGATGCCTGCCCCCAGCCCACCAATCAACTGACTGCAGACTTCTGAGAGAGTTCAGCCGGAATCAGCTGAATCTGGCTTAGATCAGCAGAACGAGCTGATCCATATGCTCATGAACAACAATAGATTGTTACTGGTTTAATGTAGAAGTTTAGAAGTAACTTGTTATTCAGCAATACCAAATTGATACATATATAAATAAAATCAAATAAATAACAAGTTTTAATACGGAAGAATAAACTATAGCACATTATCTTCCTCTCCCAATGTCTAGCAAGATTTATTTTCAAGTAGTATAACTTAGCATAGAAAATTAGTGGAAGAGAAACGCTGAAGGAACACAGAGAGGCATATCATGGCACTGCTCCCACCTCTGTTCACCTAAGCCCCACTAGGGAATTCCGGAGACTTCCCACTAATATTCTCAAGAGAAACAAGCTGAGGGCAATCCACTGAGTTTCAGGTAGAGTATGGATTGGCCAGAAGAGAAGACTCCTTTTAAGTTCCTGATCCAATAACCCAAGAAAAGATAACTTATTTCAGGTGAGGTGGCCACTTATAGGAGGAGCAGTTAAAGCATAATGTTTCCCTCACTCTTTGGTTCCATGCTAAGGTACACACTGTCCTGCCAGATCTAAGAAAACATCCTGGCTAAAACTCTCTTATTTTCAAGGCTTATGTCAACCATTCTGGAAGAACTTACATTAATAATCCATGAGCTTCCATATAAAAGAATGATTATAAGCACTGGAGCCTCCTAATTCCTAAACCAAACTCATTATCATCAAGGCCACAAACAGGGTGGGTGGGGCCTGGGGACAGGAGATGGAGTTAGTGCTGGAGTCTCTGCTTCTAGCTTGCTGATGTCTCAGAGAGCCTTTTCCCAGCACTCAGTATTCTTTCTTCTTCTGAATGGCAAGTACCTGGCTGCTAAATGAGGTAGATGGAAGTAAAATCTTCAGAACTACCGGCTGTAAGTAAGTAAGAGATCCAATGCTCAAAGGTATTAAATGGAGAGAAAAGAAAAATAGGTACACTGCATCCTGATAGAAAACATTTATCAAAACCTGTGAAGCAGTCAGAGCCCAGGTACTCTAACAAACCTAAATACGTCTTCAATTGAAGACTCCTGGGCTTAAAGTATTGCCTCGTGTGACAGAAATGTGAACAGGCTTCAAATTGTACTTCACAGAGGAAAGGAAGCTGATCTCACATAAAGTGGGAACAGAATAAAGATGTTACCCACAATTTTTTAATATTATAGTAAATTAAATTTCTGGACAAAGCCACCCAAACATGAGCATTGTAAAAACAACATGGTAACTATACCCACACACAAACACTCCTCCCTGTACCATACACACACATACAAAGAGTAGAAAGGAAAAAACTTTGTGAAACGATGTTGATGAGGACTTCTTATCTCAGAACTGTATGCAGTTAAACTTCAAAACTCAAGTCAAGAGATACACTGGGGGGCTTCCCTGATGGCGTAGTGGTTGACAGTCCGCCTGCCGATGCAGGGGACACGGGTTTGTGCCCCGGTCCAGGAAGATCCCACACGCCGCGGAGCGGCTGGACCCGTGAGCCATGGCCGCTGAGCCTGCGCATCCGGAGCCTGTGCTCCGCGGCGGGAGAGGCCACAACAGTGAGAGGCCCGCGTACCGCAAAAAAAAAAAAAGAAATAAACGAGATACAATGTGCCCTCTTGCTCCCAGAGTTAACTAAATGGTAGCAGAACTGGTCCATACCACTTCCAAATAACTATGCTACCGCCGCCACGGCCACCACCACCACTGGTCTACGTAAAGAAAGGAATAAGGAAATAAAAGGAGTCTTCATTTTTACGGAAAGGACATTGTCCCTGGAGAAAAGCTTCTCCTTCCCCTCCCTGAGGAGTGTACTTATTCATGTCTGGATTCAAGTTGGGAGGAAGAGTGGCCAGCAGGACACTCTTAGGAAGCAGTATCTGAAGAAACAGGACTGGCATCTAGGTCTTTCCCCATTCCTACTAAGTTGCAAACTACGCAGGCTCACCTTTGTCCTGCCATTGGCACACAGCCCAGAACAGTGAGGGAATTGTTGGGAGTACCTGACATGTGTCCTCTGGAGTCCTCTGGAGTCTGAGCATGCATGAATTAAACGACTGGTGCACATTTTTAATCTGGAGATATCTGAAGGCATCTTTCCCCCACCCACTAATAGAGCTCACGCCAATATGACTTAAGATGGCTGCTGTGTAATGCGTTTGGGGAACAAAATGGAGTCAGCCTCTCATATCATCTTAGAAGGTTCTCCATACGCTGGATTCTCTTGACTTGCTTAGGCAGCTGCTGAACTAAGTGAGCAGTCAGACGACCTAGAAAACAGACTCGTCCTAGACCACTAACACAGCCAGTAGGTGGCCAAGCTGAAGAAGTCCTCAGCAAATTCTATTACGGAGGTAAATCACAGCACTGCCCAATCTATATGCGGACAAAGAAATTAGTAGCAGCCACCACCAGCCAATGAAATCAGAGCAAACCCAGAGGAGGAACAAGCATGCCTTGCATCACCAACAATTAAGTATGAAGGTGCTTACCCATTCCTCTACCTCCTCCCAACTCACTAGAAGAGCTACAGACTAGAAAGTCAAATATTAATGCTCCCAATCTTTACTATCACAAATGACAGAACACATGTTACAAATGAAAAATCACGACAAACAGCCTGAACAAGGATTTTTTCCCCTCATTTGTTAATCTATTTCTTTGAAAGGTAATATATGGGTATACAAAGGTAGTATTTTTTAATCACTATTATTAAAAAGAAATATTCTGAAAAGTTCAAGATAAAGTTCACCATACTTTTAGGTCATATTTTCCCTTTAAGTATTTAGGAGGTTCTTTTCAGAATCCCCTACAAATTTTTCAATTACTTCCTTAAAATAGAAACAGTAAAAACTAAAAAAGTCATTCTTGAAATGCTCCAACAGATGTCAAATTTATCTTAAGAGTCTGTATCACCATCTTACAATTTGGAATTTTTATTTACCAATTATTTTTGTCATTACTGAAGGAATAAGTCCCATCTAGTGTGATTATACCTCTGTCAATAATATTTTACTTAGAATATCTGTACAGTTTAGTTATACATCTTGGATTTATAATTTACTAATAAGAATAATTAACCATGCAGAATTCCTTCTGAATAAAGGATATAAATAAATTTATATAATATTTTTTCAAATTTTAATAAAACATTCAATTACATTGTTTTCTAATTATGAAAGAAATAAACAATTCCTTTAACCAACCCCCATCTAAAATAATTACTAAATTCTACTCCTATCTTATAAATTTATCACATATTGGCTTGTCACATATATATATTTTTTATATATATATATGTTATATACATATGTATATAATATCACCGATATTAGATTTTAAGAATAGGTACCACTTCTTATACTTTTTATATCCTTCAAAACCCACTCCTAGAACAAAAAAGGAGTTAGCTGGTAAGAATACATTTCAAGTCCTAAAACATGTTCCCAAGGAGACACACTTCAAAGGGCATAGTTTCTAACAATGATCTTGAAGGCATTACACTAATGAAAAATATTTAAGTTCTGATTTAGTAGAATGAACATTTGATTCTATTTTTACCTCTCTTTTGCCTATTAAATAAGTGTATCAGGGCAAATATAATTGCACAAAAACTGAACTGTCTCCTAGCTCAGGGTGAAGAACTGTGGCATACAAAGTAATCTTTCCAAAAATAGACTAACTTGTTATGACTATCACCCCTAAATCCTAGGCTTCAAAACAAGGGGGAAAATTATATTTCAAAATCTGTGGCATTCCCACAGTATTTTAAAAATGATTTTCCAAAAGGACTACAGCAAAAACTACAACACCATCACCATTTTCATAGAATACAATACTTCTGCTTCTCCTTTGTCCTGTAATTTTAGCCCAGTCTGACTTTTTTCCCTCACATGAACCTCTGTCAGGAGGATGCTGTGTTGGCTGCAAATAACCAGTCCACAGCATTCATCCCGGAGATTACTGACAACTCAAAAGCCACAAGCATGGAGTTAAGACAGTATTTAAACATGCCTTTGGGGTTAGAAAGTAGTATTTAGTTTGCAGTTCATCAGTTTTTATATGACCAAGGTGAAATAAATACAAGGAGAAATCTACGAATGACTCTCTTTGCCTCAGAATATTTCCTGACTTCTTAATAAATTTAAAAGCTACCAGATCACAGCTTTGACAGATGTCTTTGACTTGGATACTTAATTGAAAACACAAAAATAAATTCTAGCCTGGGAACATGAACTATTTTTTTGCTGAAATTAAAAACACAATCAAAAAGAACAGGCTAAAATCAATTTTATGATCCTTACTAGTGATGACTAATATTCTCTCTTTTCAAGACTTTCTCCCATGGCTAAGTTTTCTTTTTTTAAAAAAAGAGGGCAACACTTTGAAGCGTAAGAAGTGGTAGTAGCTAAATACCTATAACCCAGTAGATTGTAACAAGCTCCACAAGAGCAATAACCTTGGCTGTCTTATTAACCAATCTAGCTACAACACCTAGCAATGTGCCCATTAAGGTACGCTATTAAATTGTGTTAGCAGGGGCTTCCCCAGTGGCGCAGGGGTTGAGAGTCCGCCTGCCGATGCATGGGACACGGGTTCGTGCCCCGGTCCGGGAGGATCCCACGTGCCACGGAGCAGCTGGGCCCGTGAGCCACGGCCGCTGAGCCTGCGCGTCCGGAGCCTGTGCTCCACAACGGGAGAGGACGCAGCAGTGAGAGGCCCGCGTACCGCACAAAAAAAAAAAAAAATTGTGTTAGCAACTAACTCAGTGTTAGGCAAAATGTTCTTCAAAATGTCTAATAATTTACACTATCTATATACACAATCTATAACTGTCATTTGGTCACTAATTACTGATTCAGCTCCTATACAATTAAAAAGTGTACCACGCATGTGTGAACTCAATGATATAAAATAAATACAGTACATTTAGGAATAGGCAACAGGGTTTACAGCATGTGGAAATACAGTTTAGCTTATGGATTACATCTTTAGGTTTTAGATACCCTATGTCCACATTTGTGCCAGGATGCAAAAGGAAAAATTTAGAGGAAATGAAATTAATATCACAATACTATAAACAAGTACTCTGAAATGAAAAAAATGAAAGAAAGTCAACCAAAGGACATACACTTTAAAATCCAACCCAAACACCTTGCTTTAGTAATACTTTCATAAAAATTATTGGCCCTTGAAGTCCAACATTGAACTGAATCATTATTTGCATAACTGGGCACTGACTCACACTTTAACTTGCTTTCTTCAGTATTATTTCAGGAAGACTTCTTTATTTTCCATTCCATACCATATGTAGAGTCCAGGTATGAAAGATGCATCTTTATTTTTGAAAAGACCAATTTTATGAGGTTAGTGGAAAGTAAACAGGTTAAAAATTTTTTTCCCAAACACCATCATTTTCTCTTTTCTTTTCCATTGTCTAAAGCTTATCATTCGTCTCTACTTTCAAGCTACCAACTGAAAGAAAATTTCCTATTTTAAGTATGTATTTTCAATAAAACTGTCTGATAGTTAAGTGGCCTGAAAATGAAAATTAAGAATATATTTCTTATGGAATTCACATATGGAATTCCACTACCTCGTTTATAAACAAAAAGGGAGGTTAAAAAAAATTGACATCTGTTTACTTCACATCTAAAACCTTCACAGAAAACAGTAATATTAATTCTTGTTAGTCATTGGTATATGGCAACTGTGATGCCTCTTCCAGAAGATGAAAAACAGAACATCAGTATGGGTAGAGGAAAAAGTTTTGTCCTCTCACTACACTTTTTACTTCCTACAACAATACTACTTTTAAGCACAAGCCCTTCATCCAAATTTTTAGGCCTCATTACTACAAATTCTACTCAACTTCTATGCAACTTCCACTTAAGGGAGTACTAAGTTTTTCTTTACATATATTACAATGTTGGCCTTTTTCTTTCGTAAAATTAGTAATCTGAGAATAAAACCTGTAGCTCAATGTTAAAAAATGTTTAGAAATAATTATACACATCTTGATTTTCTCTGGGTCTTAATATTCCACCCTATCTATTTATTCCCTGATCCTGATTTTTTATTTAATATATAGTTTTCTACTTTGATGTTTAAAATCAAACAAGACACTCAAAACTTTTGTGGAAAGAAATGAGTTGCAAATAAATAAATGCAAAACTACTGTAATTTTTTTTGCTTACTAAATAACAACCAAAGCTACAAATACCCAAATGGAAATTTGAGTTGAAGTATAGTCCTGATATTTTTCTCTAGATAATGATGTAAGGTAGACGGAAATATCTATAAGATTCAATTTTCCTGTATTTTTGAAGGGTTGATAGCAATACAGAACATCAATTAAATCTGCGATGCCTTTGAAAGGCACAGAAGTTTAAAAGTAAACCTACAGGGCTTCCCTGGTGGTGCAGTGGTTAAGAATCTGCCTGCCAAGGCAGGGGACACAGGTTCGAACCCTGACCCGGGAATATCCCACATGCTGCAGAGCAACTAAACCCGTGAGCCACAACTACTAAGCCTGCACTCTAGAGCCCGCGAGCCATAGCTACCGAGCCCGCGTGCCTAGAGCCCGTGCTCCCCAACAAGAGAAGCCACAGCAAGGAGAAGCCCATGCACCACCACGAAGAGTAGCCTCCCCTGGCTGCAACTAAAGAACGCCCGTGCCCAGCAAAGACCCAATGCAGCCAAAAATAAAATAAAATAATTTTTTAAAAAAAGCAAACCTAGAGAATACAAATTAGTAGAGTGCTTCTACATTAACAAGGATATACGATACAAGGGAATCCTTTGAATTCTGTATACAATAAAATGTTTCATTTATCAGTTTTCGTTTCTTTTAAAAAGCTGTCAAGTTTTCTGTAAGTAGAGATTTAAAACTGTCTTAGAGGGCTTCCCTGGTGGCGCAGTGGTTGAGAGTCTGCCTGCTAATGCAGAGGACGCAGGTTCGAGTCCTGGTCTGGGAGGATCCCACATGCCGCGGAGCGGCTGGGCCCGTGTGCCATGACTACTGAGCCTGCGCATGTGGAGCTTGTGCTCCGCAACGGGAGAGGCCGCGATGGTGAGAGGCCCGTGCGCCGCAATGAAGAGTGGCTCCCGCTTGCCACAACTAGAGAAAGCCCTCGCACAGAAACCAAGACCCAATACAGCAAAAATAAATAAATTAATAAACTCCTACCCCGAACACCTTAAAAACAAAAAACAAAAAAACGTAAAACTGTCTTAGAAAATGGCTTTAAAAATCATTAAAATATTAAATCTGCTAAAAGTCTACAAAAGATATATAAGAAGTATCCCAAATGGTCCGTCAAGTTTAATCTTGCTGAAAAACTAATCCTATTTAAGTACCAGCCACATCTCACAATTGTAGAGGAATAAAGATGGATTTGTATTTTAATTCTAAGCAGACTATGTGTACTTAGAGAAATGGCACAGAGAAAAAAAATGAGAGATTCACTGGAGAGAAAAATACGGATTGCCACAAAAATATTTTAGACAACAAAGGCTGAAACAAAGAGTGTGCTGAGCCATATCTGAGTTACTGATTAAGGAAGAAAGAATGTTACTGCTGCTGACCAGGCTTCATTTGCAAAGAAGAATATATATGCTCTGGAATGACAACAGGCATCCTATCTTGCAGAACATGAAGTCTGTTATTGCCTACAATACTTCTTACCATGGCATACTCTTTAAACAAAATGTGATGATATCCATATATTTTTTAAATGTAAAATTGAACACTTCTATAAAAATAAAATAACTTTTCCTAAATAAAAGTCAGTCATCAAGCCCTCCCCATCCCCTGCTCCACTTCTACTGTGAGGTGACTTCATTTCCTACATTCCCTCATTCATTCTGCTCCAGCCACACTGCTCTGTAGGCTCCCACTTCAGAGCATTTTCATTTGGCTGCTCTCCAGGCCTAATATCTTCACTCCTCACCATTGTTAAGTCTCTGCTCAAAAGTCACATTTTAAATGAAACCTTGATCACTGCATTTAAAATTGTGATCTACTCTTCGTTCCCCCAGTACTCCCGATCCCCGTTAACTTGCTCTGTTTTTTCATCACTTACTCACTTTCTATTTCAAAATTAACTTACTTTTTATTTATTACATACTCTCTTTCATACACTAAAATGTAAGTTCCGTGAATGGCAATTGGCTGCTGTTGTTGTTTTTCCTTTAATATATCAAGCATCTAAAACAGTACCTGGCACATAGAAGGCATCTAATAAATATTCCTTGGATGAATGTACATATGAACAAACTTGTTTCTCACCCATTTCAGGAGAAAAAGTACACTTAAACCCTATGGTAGATCAACTTTTTCTTACATAAGACATCAGATGTTAAGATACCTATTACTTTTAGTTAATAATCCAACATTGCCATTGTTCTCCTTTTCTGTTTACACATAATCCATCACTTTATTTTACTCCCTATTTATCTAACATCTTTCTTGAAAAACTAAATAGCATTTCAGAGCTGCTATCTTACAACATAAGCAATTAAATGCAATTGGTCCTTTTTTTTAGCAAGGCAGGATACTATGAACATTTATTCTACTACTACATTATAACAAATAGTACAATTCGACCTTTGCTCTTTAAAGTTTTTGAATGCTTTGTTATCATGCTTCCAGATGATATTCATTCATACATAAAATGACTATGTATTAGGCACTTAATATCACTATATTCTGTGCTAAACACAGAAAGACAGACTTCATCTCAAACCTCATGGTTCTCACAGTCTAGATGGAAAGTTAAAATACTAAACAAGTAATAAAAATAACATGAATCAACATTTATATAGTGCTGTGTGCCAGTCACTGTTCTTAAACACTTCAGAACATGAACACATTTATCCTCACAATAACCCATAAAGGAAGTATTATTATTATTACTCCTAGTTTACAAGTAAGAAAAATGAGACTTTTTGACGTTTTTCAAAGGCTGGCCTTAACCCGAAGGAAAAGAGAGAACCACTGGAGGATTTTAAGACACAGGATAAAATGATCAGATCTTAAGAATTATTCTGGGTCAGCATGGATATTGAATTGGAGTGAAACAAAATCACATGTAGTAATACGAGTCAAAGATGACTGCTCCCTAGGCGAACATAATGGCATTACTGAGGGAAAAAGCACTAAGGATTTGAGAGACTGAGGAAGAAAAGCAAGAGGATTTAATAATTAAATGCAAATAGAGAGTATATGTCCACTTCTAACAGTCCCTGACCCCACCAATTTCATATTACATTGCTGTTATTGACTTGCTATAGGGTAAATGAAACCATCAATATTTATGAACCATATATATTTAAGTTTTACAAGGAAAGTTTATGATTTAGAACCTAGAGAATTTTGCAAACTTGAAAGCCAAGCCATCCTTCCTCTTCCTCACTTCCAACAGTTAAATTCTCTAAATTTTTCTGCCTAAATATCTTCTAATATCTCTCCCTCCTCTCCATCTTTATTTGTATTTCTCCACCTAAGACCTCCATCACATTTCTCTCCGAATGTTTCTGAAGAGATCTCCCTAATTCCATACATCTTCCTCCAACTCATACCTATCAACTACAAGAAACATCTTTCCAAAACACCAATATGTTCAGTGCCACTCAACTACCAAAAGCTTTTTGACAGCCCGCAGCAGCCTTTATCAGAGTCTGCTAGTAAAACACCTCCCCCTCATATCCTATGCTAATATACCAAACCAGATACCCTCACTGTTGAAACGCCAGGACTACCTATTCTTCAAACAGGTCATGTTATTTCATACCTGCAGGACTCTGCAGATGTCCCTCCCTCTACAACAGCGGTCCCCAACCATTTTGGCACCAGGGACCGGTTTCGTGCAAGACAATTCTTCCATGCACAGGAGGTGGCAGGCGAGGGGATGGTTTCGGGACGATTCAAGCACATTGCATTTATTGTGCACTTTATTTCTATTATTATTACATTGTAATATATAATGAAATAATTATACAACTCATCATAATGCAGAATCAGTGGGAGCTCTGAGCTTGTTTTCACTTGCCACTTACTGACAGGGTTTTGATATGAGTCTGCAAGGAATTGATTTATTATGGTCTCTGTGCAGGCAAACCTCTCTGCTAAGGATAACCTGTATTTGCAGCCGCTCCCCAGCGCTAGCATCACCGCCTCAGCTCCACCTCAGATCATCAGGCTTTAGATTCTCAAAAGGAGCGCGCAACCTAGATCCCTCGCATGCGCAGTTCACAGTAGGGTTTGTGCTCCTATGAGAATCTAACGCCGCCGCTGATCTGACAGGAGGCGGAGCTCGGGCGGTAATGCGAGTGACGGGGAGTGGCTGTAAATACAGATGAAGCTTCGCTTGCTCACCTCTGGCTGGGCGGCCCAGTTCCCGGGGGTTGGGGACCCCTGCTTTACAAGACTTCCCTTCCCTATTGACCTGACAAAGACCTGTTAATCTTCTGAATCTAAATTCTAATGACTTTTTCTCCTTTGTGATCTTGCATACTTAGTATACTAGCTCCATTCTAAACCTCATCAGACTGTATGGCAATTGCTTACATTTATTCTTCCATTCATTCTCCCAATGAAATTACGTTTCTATCTTCATCGTGTGACACAGTTTCTGGGAGAGTATACGTAGTCTAGCTTGTTGCACTGAATTCAGGTGCAAAATTGTAGGTGCTAAAGGGCTTTTAACTCTCAAGACTGAAAGCCATGGTGAGATTATAGGAAATCTGATTCTAAATAACAAGTATATTACTATACATGAAACAAACAAAAACTCTTACCAATTTTTAGGAAAAAGTTAACAGTAAATGTCCAGGAGCTATAAAAAGAAAACTACAAAACTCAACTGAGGGATATTTAAGGAGTCTGGAATAAATGGAGAAACATACCCACTAAATAGAATGATTTAATATACAGAATAATGTTAATTTTCCATATATAAATCTAAAAATTTAATGAAATTTCTATCAAAATCCCAACAGGGCTTTCTTTTTAAATTTAACTGGTTTAATGATTTTAAAATCTAACTGGAAGATTAATAGGCAAGATTAGCTAAAAAAAAAAAAAAAGAAGAAGCATAGCCCTATTAAATATCTAAATGTTCAATTAAACAGAAAATAATCCTCATACTATATGGCAAAGTGTAAATAACCCTCATATATAAAGATTTCCATAAATCATTAAAAATAAGATGAACAGAATTTTTTAATGGACAAAGGAGAAATACATAAAATTCAAGGATGAAATGAAAATGATCAATAGCATAAGGAAAAAATCATACATACTAATAAGAAAATGAAAATTAAGAAAGCAAGAGATATATCTTACTTCTCTCATTGGCAAAAAGACTGGTAATACATAGTGTAGGCAAGGATGTGGCAAAATAGGCACACTCATTATTTCTTGGTAAAAGTGTAAATTTATACAATATTCTAGAAGACAAGCTGATAGTATCTGTTTTAACACTGTTAGCTCTAAGGTATGAAATTAAAAGCAACTTTCACAGAGTTACAGATTTCTATATTAGAATTTTTTATTGTACTAGACTGTGTTGCTAGAAAAATTATGTTTTAAGAAAAAGAGCAAAAGAAAATTTATAAGACAGAAGAAATAATAAGGAAGGCAGAAAAAGTATACTTAGACACATATAAAACGTACACGTATTTAAAAAAAAGATAAGAAACTATCTGGGAAGCATATTACTTGTGTAAAAGAAACTGTAACAAAATAGGGGAGAGTTCAAAAGCCAAGTGGGGAACAAGTCTGAAATGATAGGAGGAAAAAGTCTCATGAAGTTGAAAGCAAAAGAGGGGTCAATGATTTTAAAAATGGATGAGGTCCTTCCTTGGTGAAGTCTTAAAGCAAAAGCAGGACCTGAGCTGTTGCCACATCCATAAATTCCTATGCAGTAAAGAGCAGGTTAGTGTTTGCCATGAAGGTTACCTTTTTCAGATTCTGGAGGTTTCGTGCTGTTCTGTGATTTCAGACACTGCCATAACTTGTGAAACTCCCTGGCAGCCAGTCTGTAACTTTAGAAGCAGATGGAGTAGGTAGCATATTTATATTTATTTTTCATTATTAAAATGCTCTCTACTCTGTATCTAGAGCTGACACAAGATTTTCTTATAAGATGTTATTTAATAGAATACAAGGATAATATAGGTATTAGGCTCAAAAGAAAATACACATTTCCTAATAGTTTTATCACAAAAACCTCCTTCAAAACCATAAATTCCTTAAGTAGCTTTTTAATATGAAATTAAAAGTATTTTACTTTTATCTTTTTAAAAATTGAATCCAACTTAATTTTAGCATAGAGATGGCTCACAACAGGGAACATTAAATGGATGATGAAGTACACTATAGCATTACTTACAAAACACCTATACTCCATGTCTTAGTCTGCTCAGGCTATCATGACAAAATACCATAGGCTCGGTGGCTTAAACAACAGGCATTTATTTTTTTTTTTTAACATCTTTATTGGGGTATAATTGCTTTGCAACAGGCATTTATTTTCTCACAGTCTGTAGGCTAGAAATCCAAGATAAAAGTGCCAGTATGAATGGTTTCTAGAGAGAGCTTTCTCTCCAGCATATAGCTTAGAGAAAGCTGCCTTCTAGCTGTGTCCTCACATGCCAAAGGGGAGAGAGTAACCTAGCTTTCTGGTGTCTCTTATAAGAGCACTAATCCCTTCATGAGGGCTCCACCCTTACGACCTCATTGAAACCTAAAGATCTCCCAAAGGCACCATCTCTAAATACCATCACATTGGGGGTTAGGGCTTCAACACATGAATTTGAGCATGGGGGAAGTGGAGACACATTAAATCCATAGTACTGCACAAGCCACCAACCATTTCAGTCAACCAGCTAACCAACCTACATTTTTTTATGTGCCAAGCACTATTCCAGGAACTGATAATATAATAATTTAAAAAGGCAGATAATGTCTCCCCTTCCGGGAACTTCCATTCTGAGAAAAAGGAAGAATAGTCAAACAATAAATACATAAACAAGATTCTGCTAAGTATTTTGAGGAAAATAAAATACGAGTGGGTTAGGGGGAGCAGAAACTACTTTAGCCAGAGAAATCAGAAAAAGGTTACCTAAAGAAGTGGCCTTTCAGTTGAGCTAAATCATGAAGATGAAGTAGGAACGAACAAGTTAACCAATCACAAAATGCTCAGAAAGCATTTATTCTACATACTCATCTTTCCAAAGTTTCAGATTTTGGCCACTATTCTCTGTATTGTTAAAGGGTTTTAGATAGTAAATTCCTTGACTATTCCCTTCAAAATCACAATATCTTTCCTCCTTCAGATAGAATACGTAAAGACACAACCCTCCTCAGCAAGTAAACACTCAAAGAGAAAAGGAGATAGAGCTCTTCAAAGCAATTCTTATCTATTAACATGTAGCAAATATGCCTTAGTCACCGCTTTCCACATTAAATGTTTCTGCCTGAGAAAAGTCTAAACTTTTAAGATCATCAAAGAAATACATAGAAAACATATAGACCCTGGGAGCCACCTAATCCTGCCTCAGTTTGGGTGTGTCTTCTCCTTCAACATTCATTTCTGGCTGCTGTGAGTGTAAATGCATCTTTTCTCCATTACTTTATACTCAACTATCTGGTTGAGAGAGAAAAAGGCACCATGACTTACCTACCAAATAAAGTATTCTACATGGATTTTTAAAGAATTTGCTTCAAACCAGTCTTTTCATTTACTGGTGAGGTCTGTGGCTTTGTTCTAGAATGGTTGAGGTCAGAGTTTGACCTCAGATAAGTAGGAAAATACAGTAAATACATCCCTTGAGATTGTAAACTAGAGTATTCAAAAATAACAGGTTTGCCTCACCACTGGATGAGAATGAGGCTTAGCCACATTATAAGCCCATGTTTTCCTATTTTTTGGCAATACCATTACATGCACACACACAAAAATCTATCACTAAGCACTGCTCAAAAACATTTACTGGGTACAAAAAAATCTGTGTGCGCTCTAAGAATTCTCCTTGGACGATTTACAATCTAGTAAAGAAGGTAAAACATGCACTCCTAATGTGACAAATGTGCTTACAAACACCCTAATAGTAAATGGGATTACTGTAAATAAACATTAAAATTACATTTTACCAAATTACATGATCCTGAAAAGACAATTTTAAAAGTTATTTAAATGTGTAAGACAAGTTAAAGATCAAATTCAATGTCACACAATAAGAATCATGACAATTCTATACCATCTCTGAAATGTGTTCATATAAGCCTTTGCATTAGTATAACTCACAAGGGGTCATGTACTATCTAACTTTAAAAGAAATTATGGCTCTGAAATTAGCATTCAGCCTTGAATCACTCACAATTAAAAATGAGTAAAACTTTTAAGACCAAATGAATATATAAAAGTATTGGGTGGCCCAAAAGTTCGTTCGGGTTTTTTGTATGGGTTATTAACGTTACAGAAAACCCCAAACGAACTTTTGGGCCGCCCAATAATATATGCTTGCTGAAGAAATTTTATGCAGAATCATATTATGAGAATTTAGGTACCTAAATTTAAGGTAGACTCAATCCAGTTCTTTGTATAAATTTTTTTTGAAGGAAGTCTTCTCTTTAATGAAGGTAATTCATTTAAATTGAGAAAACTATTTTTAAATTTAAAAGCAGGTTAAAAACCCTTTGTTTTCTATTTACTATAATATTTGAAGGTTCATTTAAACTAGCCAAAAGTTTACTTGATTTTTTGTTTTTAAATATTTTACATTTCTAGCTAAACTACTTAAAATTTCTAAATATGTTGAAACTTATTTGGAACACAAAAAAGTCATTTCACATATTTAATCAAATCTAAGATGCATATTTCATCACACTTTAAGGTTTCTGAAATTACGAAATGTTATATTTTCTGTCCCCTCAAAATCTATTATCAAATTGATGGTGTGTCTTTAAAAATCTATGTTATCTTAAATTTGTGAAGGTACTAGCAAACATTTAAAATTTCTGTTATTGTATAAGGGAGGAAAAACATTTTCACAATGGTCAATTAGCCTGTAGAACTGAAGATGGTATTATTCTAATGACTTCAAAATTATTCAATTTAGTTTCGATAAATAAAAGAACAACTTGATTTTCTGAATTATTAGAACAGGAATGATAAAAAATCACATAATACCTTCAGAATATGAACCAGCATGAAATTTCCAAAAGGTATGCCTACATTGTCAATTCTCAATAATGTCCCCAGTCTTCGCATTCTTTGAAACTGAACGGTCAATTTTCTCATTACTACTGTTACTTATGAACAAATAATCCAATTGTTAAAGTATACATTTTTCCCACTGGTAGAACTAAAAAAAATGTTTTTGTTTTTCTAAAAACTGCATATTTGGATGATAAAATGGGGGGGTTGGTTTCCTAAAATGTTTATAGTATTGTTATTGTTTAAACTGTATCCAAAAATCTAGTGTTTTTATAAACAAGAGTTTAAGCTGTTTTCATTTTGGAAAAGTATATCATTTTTATTTGCTAAAAATGATCCTCATTTAAAAGAAAAAGCTGCTAACTCCTAAGTTAGGGAAAGGTTATAACACCTAAGTTAGGGAATAAAGATAATGAACGAGGAGAAATAGTATAAAACTTAAGTGTTTATTCTCAAGATAATTAATATTTTGCAGGGGGGAGGGAATGAGTTAAGGTCCTTATTAGGAACATCAATCATGATGCTGGTGATCTGTATCTACAGATACAGGTAAAAAGGTATTAATACAAGTTATATGTTGTAAGACAAAAAAATCAAATGAGTAGTAGCCATTTAGATACTCTTGTAAACACCCTCCTCCTCAAATTAGTTGTTTAAAGCTTTTTACTTCCCTTGAAAAAATGGAACGAAGCATGCGAAATTCAGTGACAATCAGGAAAAAGGAATATAACTGACTTTCTAAATAACTGAAGATGAAAACAAAGAATAGAGTAGTAGTTTTCCCAAGTAGTTTTTTTTTATTCTCTAGACATTTTCTTCTTCATTTCAACAATTCTCACAGGCACCTACAAGTACCAAGCAATAGTATGTAAAAATGAATAAGACACGGTCTTTACCCTCAAATTTTATTAAGCAATATTGAGACCTACAACTCCCTACAATCTAGTACTAATTCCATAAAGAGGTAAATATCCTTGGGGAAAGCATATGTTTAATCTTTGCTAACCCAGATAATTCCCTTTAATAACAATTAACAGTGAGAGAATACTGGGAATATGGTAGTAATGATGGTACAGTTTTCAGATCTCTCAAAATTCCCTCACAAAAACACATAGAGCACCTAAAAAAGTAGGACCAAAAGCTCATACTCATTATCTATCACAAAAATAGATGTCACAGTATCTCTGAGAATGCCAGAATATAAGCAAGTAAAAATAAACCAAGAACAGTCTCAAGATCTGCATGGCATCAGAATCTGGGCAAGAGGAAAGATGAAAGCAACAGGGTATCAGACAGACATGAGAACTCCAGAACAGCTAACAGATACTCACCAGAGAGGTCAGCAGGCCAATATGAGGACAGCAAGTAAGACAGAGGAGCCTAACATTCTAATAAGTACAAGTGGTCCTCAGTAGGGTATCAATGGCCCAGGATACACTGGGTCCAATAAACTCTAAATACTTTCAAGAGAAATCCCCACATTGAGGAGAAAAAGCTGAGAACAGAGTCCAAATTGACCAAGCCAGAGACAACAAAACGAGGAAGGAAAAGAAGATCAAGTCAAAGTGAAAAAAGGGAACAGAGTCAGAAAATCTACAAATGTTGCCACATCCTTCTAATCTGACAGAAACATTAAAGCACTATACAATCATGAGGGGGAAAAAAACTGCCTTAAATCACTCCTCCAGTTAAAAAGATCAAGAAAACTAATTTCACATAAAAACAAATAACAGTAAATTAT
Organism: Neophocaena asiaeorientalis asiaeorientalis; assembly: GCF_003031525.2. Classification (NCBI taxonomy): domain Eukaryota; kingdom Metazoa; phylum Chordata; class Mammalia; order Artiodactyla; family Phocoenidae; genus Neophocaena; species Neophocaena asiaeorientalis. Next base: position 22,496,623 of record NW_020176571.1, on the reverse strand, counting down.
GTCAAATGCTATGCAATGTTTTATATAGATAGATAGATAGATAGATAGATGGAACAGTATGACAGCCCTACATAAAATAAAAGCACAGCAGAAATATATATTTTAAAAAGAAGTTTTAAATTCTACCCTTGTATTTCAAACTGAGTTAAAAGACATTATGAAAGTGATAAAGGAGATTACAGAACAATATGAATCATAATTAGAAAAACTCAGAAATGATGCGAGAAATTTCAGAAAAAAATTTTAACAGAATAAATCATTTCAGAAATGATGACTAAACTAAAAAGAATATAACATTAAATAAGCTAAACTGAAAATACCTTAGGAGAACTGGAATAAGAGAGGAAACACATTTTAGATCAAAAAGAAATGAAGAAAGATGAAAAGGATTCAAGAATAAAGGGTAATACTGAAGACAGAGAGTAACCAATAAACACATAATAAGAGTCATCAGAACAAATAAAACATAGTAAGAAAATAAAACAAGTATTAAATTTATAATTAATAAAAACTCCTGGGCTTCCCTGGTGGCGCAGTGGTTGAGAATCTGCCTGCCAATGCAGGGGACACGGGTTCAAGCCCCGATCTGGGAAGATCCCGCATGCCGCGGAGCAACTAGGCCCGTGAGCCACAGCTACTGAGCCTGCACAGCTGGAGCCTGTGCTCTGCAACAAGAGAGGCCGCGATAGTGAGAGGCCCGCGCACCGCGATGAAGAGTGGCCCCCCCTTGCCACAACTAGAGAAAGCCCTCTCACAGAAATGAAGACCCAACACAGCCATAAATAAATAAATAAATAAAATTTTAAAACGGTCACCTAGCTTTAACAATGATTAATTCATAGTCATTTTTAAAAAAAAAACAAAATTCCTTGACATTTAGAAGGAGGAATTGAAACTATATATGTATATTAAAGGACACATTGGAAATCTAGGGAAATCAACCTAGAATGACCAATACCAGGACATATTACAGTAAAATTATTTGACTTTAAAGAATAAGAAATTAAAAGAAGAGTAGATGAAATTAAGCAATACTTCATAATAAAAGAAAATGGAATAATATATTTAGATACCCATAAAAAGAATAAGGAATCTCTTAATGAACCACTATGGAAGGGCCTCCAAGAAATATGCTTCAAAAAGGAAGGAGGGGTCTTCCCTGGTGGTGCAGTGGTTGAGAGTCCGCCTGCCGATGCAGGGGACACGGGTTCGTGCCCCGGTCCAGGAAGATCCCACATGCCACGGAGCGGCTGGGCCCGTGAGCCATGGCCACTGAACCTGCACGTCCGGAGCCTGTGCTCCGCAACGGGACAGGCCACAACAGTGAGGGGTCCGCGTACCGCAAAAAAAAAAAAAAGGAAGGGAGGAGGTGAATTTTTTAAATAAATAACAAAAGTGCATTTATTTAGTACACTACCATCTGTTTACAGGCATTCCTCGGAGATACTGTGGGTTTGATTCCCAATCCACAATACTAGCCATCATCTGAGTCTTCAGTGAGTCCTAATCTTTTGGCTGGTGGAGGCTCTTGCCTCAGTGTTGATGGCTGCTGACTGATCAGGGTGGTGCTTGCTGAGGCTGGGGCAGCCGTGGCAGTTTCTTGAAATAAAGCAGCAGTGAGGTAGGCCACAACGACTGACTCTTCCTTTCACAAATGATTTCTCTGTAGCATGCAATGCTGTTTGATAGCATTTGACCCACAGTAGAACATCTTCCAAAATTGGAGTCAATCCTCTCAAACCCTGCTGTTACTTTACCAATTCAGTTTATGTAACATTCTAAATCTGTTGTTGTCATTCAACAATCTTCACAGCATCTTCACCAGGAGCAGATTCCATCTCAAGAAACCACTTTCTTTGCTAAACCAAAGAAGCAACACCTCATCCTTTCAAGTTTTATTATGAGACTGCAACAATTCAGTCACATCTTCAGGCTCTTCTTCTAATTCTACTTCTCTTGCCATTTCCACCACATCTACAGTGACTTCTTCCACTGAAGTTTTGAAACCAAAACATAAAATCTTTATTTTCCTTTCATTTTCCCCCAGGGCTTTCTCAGAATATGGATAATCATTTTTAAAGACAGGTGAATAAATAGGATATCTTCAAGCTATGTGTAATTTGTATTTCTTTCAGTATTCTCTACTACTAAGTAGGACTTCAACTACATTTTGGGTTAGTTATGCAGAACTGGTTAATTCCTCACATACCAGGTTATCAAGTTAAATGCTCAAGGTATCAAGACATTGCTCTAATGCCATAAAGCATAATTACTACAGTAGTCTCTGGCTAAGGGCCCAACTTTCCAACACCTGACTAGTATTCACTTTAAAACAGTACACAAAAATATTGAGAATAGTATCTATTCAAAATGATGTAATGTAACCTTTGAAATCAGCAACAGAACACAGGTAATACTCTGAAGCAGTATAAATACATTTATGAGATCAATTTAAAGTCCTCTGAAACACTGTGTTTTCACATCACTTTTTTAAAATTAAATTCTCAAACTGAATAATCAACATACTATAACTAAGAGACATTTCAATAGGAAATGGCATTTGGAAGCACAGACACAACCTTTAAAAAGTTTGTTCAGGAAATTCCCAAAACTAGCCATAGCTACCAATACCAACAACTATCAGAGATGATAATTTAACAATCAGCTGCATCTATTAATTAAACTTGTTAAAATGTGGCCACAGTATGAAATGTACAGTGTGAGAAGCTTCCAAGTCTCTTCAGTGCTCGTCACAGGTGTGGATGTACTTGCTATGAGTCAGAGACAAAAGACAAAAGAGATTGGAATCCAAGATGTACTAAGAGGAGCTCTCTATTCATGTTTCCTGAAAAGTTCTTTAAATAGCTACCGCTGACACATGGAGCATGATTCACTTTTCTTCCTCTGCTTAGGCTCACACCCTGAATAGCACAGGAAAGGAGAGGTAGTGCACACCCCCACTGTACTGCAGAGTTCACGGTATTCCTTATTTCCTTCTGTTATGGGCACATTCACACCGCTCCACCTAACCTGGTAATTAGACCATACCACATAAAACCACACTGTTAGAATTCTCTAAAATAGTTAATATTGCTCTTTTTAAAAAGTTTTAAGGGTTTTACAAACATTCCATTTATTAATTACTCCATCTCGTGTCAGATTAAAATATTGACAAAGGCACACCCAACACTGGTCTAAGCGGAGGTAGATTTCTTACAAAATTGAAAATTCGAGCACTATATTTTGATACCATGTGAAAATACTTGGATTTTTCATGGTGATGAATAGGTATGAATTTTGTTTGCTTTTTTTTCTCTGTATTGTCCACGTTTTCCACAATAAACCTATTATTCTTATAAATATACAATCATACTAACATTTTTTAAGGAGAAAGGCTTCTCAGTCAATTTAATTCAGTCTTATCAGGACTAATTTTTGTACTCCTGGATATTTTGCTTTATTTAGGATACCATAGAGAGGCAGGCACCAATATATTATCCCTGTCATCAAAAATAGCAGAAAACTTTTTCTATTTCATTAAGCTCCACAAATATTTAGAAGACCCGTATGCTATATATGTCTTAATATAAAAAAGATGTGGATTGCCATAGTCTACAGAAAATACATGATAAATATATTGACTTTCAAATATCTGAGGGATGACTTGCAGACCATAATTCAAGCAAGAAATTTAATATATATTTTCATGATTTAAAAACTTACTTTTGCTAAAATTTCATCCTACATATATTTAGCATAGAGTGGCCTCCTTTGATACTCACAAATTTAATCACATCTCTTCTTCCTAAGAAATTATTAGATACAACCAACTTTGTACCAGTTTTTAAAAAAGGCTATATACCCAGAAAGAAATGAATTACATAAAGGTCAAACAGTGACGGTCAAGATTTTCTAAATTCTAATGATCAGGTACAATACAATTTAAATATATTTATTAAAAATACATTTCCAGGAAGTCTAACACATATACCTATTTATGTACAAACTTGGTAAGTATGAAGTAGATATAGAGATTTATGGATTATCTCACAAACTGAGTTATGCATATTTTTATTTTCCCCTCTTCTATCTACAAGGACTCTATGAGTTGATTACTTAAGCTGTTTTCCTTAAAAACTTTACTCAAAATACCTGCTTTAGATTAATGTATTTTAAGCTTGAATTAATTTTCTGCTGTAGCTACAATAAAGAATATTTAAAATTTAAAATGTTCCTTTTTATTTCACTTCTAAACTAAGATGAAATAGATGCACTTCTCCCTATTTTTCTCAAGAAGTACAGCTAAAAGACCTGGACATTATCTTTAAAACAAATGTAAGAAGACTGCAAAGGGGGACAAGAAAGCAGACCACCTGCGGACTTGAGGAACCAAGGAATGACACAGCAGCAAATTTTGTGAGTTTTCTTTTAGCCTCCTATATCCCAAACTAGGTACTGGAATGACCAGCAACCAGGAAATTCCAATGGGCACAAACACAAACAGCCCCAAGGAAAGCTATCCCCCTCCATCCAAAGGTCCACAAAAGGGGCAACCTAGCAGAACAGATAACTGGTAGATAATAAGTGCTCTATGAGAGCCAAACCCCACGGGAAAAAAAAAAATGTGATCCCATCTCCAGCTCTATAAGCAAAGGCCAAAATGCTAAACCCAGACTCTACCCTCACCCAGCAGGTACATAGAAACTAAACAGTGTGCCTGCCTTTGAGTTCAATTTGTCTATTAGACCTCCTAGTACACTTTTCTATCACTTATTTGGCCAAGGTGATAAAATACTCCCTAAGTTAGTTTACTCTTTTTTCCACATAGTATAAAAAGGAGAGAGGTCCTTTTTGGTACTGAAGTAAAATCACCTAAAAAATGTTTTCTTGAGACGTACTGTTTCTAGTAAAAGGAAAGTATTTTTAAATTGAATATTAGTTTTTAAGACTCAAGTTGTTACTCTTAGATTACCACTATTAATAGTAAAAGCAATAAGACAACAATGATAATGTCACTAGGCGTTTACATTGGTTTTCACTATGGAAAGCTCAAAATGTTGTATACCAGGTGTTAGATGGTCTCTCAGGTATGTTATTGTTCCCATTAACAGATTCAGAAACCGAATTTGCAAAGGTATCTGTCTCACTAACGGGCCCAGAATAAGTCACTCAATGTAGAGAGAAGAAAACACAAAGTTCCAGTAATCAGTACTGAACCTTCCAATAAGCACCCTAATTCCAAGTATGGAGCTATAAATGTGGCTGTACACAATGTAATTAGCCCTTGGGCAGCAGGGTGCGTTATATTAGTGAATTCATTCATTCATTCAGGAGTATTAATTGAGCCCACATTACATGCCAAGTATTGCTCTAGGCACTGGAAAGTTCCCAATCTCATGGAGCTTACACTCTGGTGAGGGTAAAAGAACAAATAAACAAATCAAAATAAAATAACAATTGTTATGAGGAGGGGGGAAAAAAGCAAAGAAAGGGGGCTAGGGAATGCTGAGCATGTACACAGGTTCTTATTTTCTATAGCATAGTCAAAGAAAGCTTCCACAAGAAGGTAGCATTTGAGCAACTTTCTAAAGGAAACTAGGGTTCACTGAGAGTTGTTAAAAAGTATAATTTTCAAAAAGTTAAAATGTGACTCATATAAATATAAATGAAACACATCAAAGACTTATACTACTCTTTATTAATATAAGAATCATTTATGTTAACAGAAGGAATCAGATGTTAAGACTGGTTCAAAGAACATTTGAATAGGCATACGAATAGAAATTTTAAATAACGGAGTGTTAGACAAAGCAAGAGTGCTAGATGGAGATAATGTCTAATGAATGTCCTACAGGGCAATAAACACTATTCTTTGAAATTCTAACAGAGAGATATTATTTGCACCTCTCCTGTGAAAAAAATTAATTAACGTGTAATGTCAATACAACTGAGACTTTTAATCAATAGTAAACAGTGAGTCACATTCACAGTGAGTACTACATTCTTTTAAATAATCCTTGAGTAGGTCTAGTAAGTAATGCCCTCATAGGACACTGAAAGAACATACTGCTCACCATTTTCCTTGTTTTCAAGTTTTACATTTTTTAAACAAAGCCATGCAGATATCTGCAGGAAGAGCATTCCAGTCAGAGAAACTGAATGAATCACAAACTGTTTCCCTCCACTCACCACTCCAACAGGCAAGGAATGCCCTCAGTAACAGACTCATATATTCGCCTGGACCTTATTATGAATTCAGTGTAAGTAAATAGCTGGGGGCGAACTGGAAAAGTTGGAGAAGCCAGAAGATTTACACTGAAAGGAGAATGATAGTTGAGGTTGGGAAATGATTTGACTCACATTTTTTAAAAACACTACTCCACCTGCTGAAATAAAGACTCATTAAGGGAGAAGAGCACGGGTAGAAGCTAGAAGGCCACTTAGGAGACTATTAAAACGATCTAGGCAAATAAACAAGTAAATACATAGTTTGTCAGATGTGAAAAGTGCTATGGAGAAAAATAAAGCAGAATGTGGGAAGGCTGGTAGGGGATGTCAGCATTGTTTGGAAAGGTCTCCCTTGATAAGGTGATTATGTACACGGAGACCTGAATGATATAAAAAAGTAAACAATGCAGAAAATTGAGGGACGAGTGCTCTAGACAAAGGGATAAAGCAAAACGATTGAAGAGAAAGAATCAGGTAAAAGACAGGGAGGAGGAACACAAAAAAATGGAGGGCCTTGCAAACCATTTTCAGGACTTACTTGACTTTTAGTTTGGGTGAGGTGAGAAGCCATTGAAGGTTTCCAAGCAAAGAAATGACATGAGCAGCTTTAACTATTAAACAGATCACAGTGGCTGTCATGTGGAGAATGGTCTGTAAGTGGGCAATGACAGAAGCAAAAAAGATTAGAATAGAAGATACTTCAGTATTCCAAGGGAGAAATAAGGATGGCCTAGAATAGGTTGGCAGCAGTGACCATAATGACAGTCAAAACCTGGATATTTTGAAGGTAGAGCCAACAGGTTTTGCTTAAGGAACAGACATGGGGTAAGCACAAAAAGGAATAAATGTGGGTTTCAGCTTTAGCAACTGGAAAGACAGAACTGCTATTTCCTGGGATGGGGAAGACTGCAGAAGAAACAAGTTTGTTAAGGAAATTTGAGGAGAAGATGAGGTGACACTGATTACAAACAATTTATGAAAAAGGTTAAATATCTCAGTTTGGTGTTTATACGATTCTAAGCTCTTTTCAAATGTAATCACAATAAGAAAAATTGGAATGTCTAATTTCCAAATTGAGAAAATCATCAGAAACAGAATATTTTTCGCCAGGCTGAGTCTGAATCAGCTAACCTGCATGGCCTCTCAGGGATTCGTGCTCCTCAAAATGGCATTTATCATTAATTTCACACATGTTAGTCAGTATTTTACATATTTAAGCAAGTATCTGATGCTTCGTTCATAAAGTTTTCATTGATCACTTTTTGAAGTTACATTACATGCTTCATCAAAAGGCCTACATACTAAATTTATAATTCACTGTTTTTACCTGAAGTTCTTTGTATCTATCTTGAAAAGAAACGGCCTCTTGCTCTTTTTCTTTAAGGAAATCTTTTTCCAAGACACTATGTTTTTCCATCAATGATTCCACATCCTAAAAGAAAAAAATCCAAGCATAAATTTTGTAATATTTAAAGGCATAAAATATATTCAGTTTTTTCAATGAACATATTTAGAAAATATGTGGTAAGGAAAGAACCCACCAGAAGTATGGTTTTCAAAGTTCAACAATATTATAAAACGTATGCTTCACTCTCATTCCCAGACCAGTATCAAACACTGCTATAACACTAAAATTATTCATGCTAATAAATAAATAAAAGCATCTAAACTAATTATAAACAACACTCTACCTATACTTTCTATAAATTTGCTAAGGTCTTTTTATAGAGATATTTGTAGGAAACAGAAATGAGAACACATAAATAATTTACTAAAATAGCTGTATTTCTAAGTAATCTTGTCAAATATCCCATCATGTCTGACTTCTCATAGGGACAAATGAATATTACAGATCTTCTAACGTACATAAGAAATACAACACTACCTGCTTTCAAAGTAAATAAAAATAAACCAGAAGGAAAGCATTCATTAGCGAAAAAAAAAATCTAGTAAAAGATGTTCATATCTTTAAAAGTACACCTTTAAAACTAGAAATTTCTTATCAAAGACTTTCGTAAGAGATGAGCTTGTATGACTGATTTAAACCTACAGCCAAAGAGCATAATAGCTTTTCCACTGCTGAATTTTTAATCAGAAGTTGGGATTATATCATATTTCCAGTATCTGCAATTCAAACATTTATTTTTTAGGCAAATGTAAATATACCTTTTTAATTCTCTGTTTTTCTTCTTCAGATACTTTGAGTTTCATCTCCAGACTTGAAATTTTCTGCTGAAGCTGTATGTTTGATACATTAGCTCCAGGATCCTCAGAATCATCCACAAGAGCAATTGTTCCATTACTTTTCTCCTCAGTTAAACCCAACGGAAAAAGTGAGATATCCAGATGAGTGTGTGTTGATTGCTGAATCTAAACCACATTAAAAAAAAAAAAAAAAAACACAAGAGGGGAAAGTTCACACTGCACCAAGAAGGAAAACATCCAAAGGGCACCAGAAACCACATTTGGAAATTAAGTTGTAGCAAAGGTTCCGAAATTATTTCACCCTTTAAGTAAATCTACAGAAGACCTCAAACTATTACAACAACCTGATCTTTGCAATAAGAAACAAAATTTTCTGTAAACTTCAGAGTTTAAAGCATTTATTATTTTCCAAGCAAAGCATTAAAAACTTAAAACTTTTTCTTGAGAGTGTATATTAAGTATAAATACATCTGATACCAGTTCTTGAATTTACACACACTCAGAATTTGTTTATATACTAAGTTATAAATCAGATTTTAAAATTTATCAATAGCCACTAATTGATCATCACTTTCTAGTAAAGATAACGGGTGACTCAAGATTGTATACAGCACTTTGGAAATCTGGAATAACTCCAGTGTCTAGCACAAGGCCTGGATCGATAAATATTTGAATGAATAAATGCTATGACCGCTGTGTTTTTGGTCTTATTCTAAAATTGAAATGAACACTCTAATACTTGAAAACATATGGTAAGCTTCCCTGAAAAGAGAAATCGTTTTTTTGTAATTATTTTCCTTTTTGAAGTTCACGATCTGCAATGCAAAACTAAGTCAACTTTAATAAAACATATTTGGTTTTCAAACAGTATTTTGGTAACTAACACTGCTTAAATACCTTGCAATTGGGCCACAAAACAAACACAGTATTCAGTTTTTAAAATTCTAGATATTAACCTCAAAGTTAGAGTATCTACAGGAGGGGGAAAAAAATGGAAATCAGGAAATCTTCAATTAAATCAGTATGCAATTTTTTAAGTTGGCAAAGTTCCTATAAAAATATGCTTGTCTTTACCTGTGCTTTAGGAAAAGTTTGACTGACAATGCTGTTGTCTGCATGTGTATTCTCTGGTGATGAAATGATGGGCTCAGAAGAGAGGCAGCCAACCGAAGGAGAAGTGTGGTCATGGTCCAATACAATCTCAGGAGAGGCTGGAGAAAGATGGACTCCAGATACTAAAGGAAAACAAACAAAACAAAACAAGGATCATTAAAGGGAAAATAAAGAACAGGTTGAAGGGAAGAAAGAGAGTAGAGGGAGGGAAAGAAAAAGGGGTAAGGAAAGTAAAAGCAATGAGATAGAAAATGAGGATTCTATGACTATTTTTCAGGGATTTTTATCTGAGATCTAAAACTAGTGTTTCTAAATTGAACAGGACATTTCCATGTGAGACCCAAGCAAACAAAACAACTTAATAATGTCTTAACGTCTACATACTAACACATTACCATAAGGGGTGCATTTGCAACTCAGAGACATTATTCAAATATATTATTTACCTATTCAATTAGTTAAGAAAAAGCACTAGCATGCCTACCAGTGCCAAACACAGGCACTAGGTACTGAGGAGACAGCAATGAGCAGGACACGCATCCATGTACTCCATGACCTTATGACCCAGGAGGGAAGTCAAATGAAATACTTATGACAATAAAGCGAGCTAAGGGGAAGAACAATGACGTTAAAATAGCTAATCCACTGTCTCTGTGTTAATTTCTTCTTTTACAACAGCAAAAGATTTTTCATGTTAAAGTCAATTTTAGTTGTTTCCACATAAAAATAATGTTGAAATGCAACTCTGTAATTAGTTTCACAACAAAATATTATTAGACTGTGCTTAGGGTTCAAATACAAAGGTCACAAAAGGAAAGCCAATTCCAAACATGAAATAAGACAAAAATATTGATGATGGCAAAATAAACAGATATTACTTTATTTTCAAACGTTCTTTCTAAAAATTCAAATGCATTTGTATTGTGTGTTTTAAAATTTAAGAAGAGTTAACTAAATCATCTTTAACAGTAATTCATTTATACGTTTTGACTTTCTAAATTATAAAGACCTTTATTCCACATTGGCATCAGTAGCAACGTCAGTGAAGTTCTACCATAAATTCTGGAAGGCAGCTCACAATGGAAATTGCATTTTTCCCTGAAGAAAGACATTTATAACGTCATTAGGTATTAACAAACTAAGGAATGTATCAATTTTTTATTGGTACCATATAGGATTATTTAATTATCTTATATACACTTTCATTGTGTAGCAGTACTGTGTTTTTCAAATACTATGTGCCATACTGGATAAGGTATTGTAGCTTCTCCCACAAGCATTTCACTATTTTAACTAAAATACAGAAAACGGGAATTTCAACCCATGTTTGTACTTTACATATCTTTTTCAGAAAATTTTGCTAATCTTCACTATTCTATATGCTAACAGATTTCCCTAAAATGTCAAAATATTCTAACTTCTAATTCTAAATTACAATTATACCAAAAATATTACTAATTAGTTTTTAAAGGAATGAAAATAAGTACTATAGTATAGTGAAGAGGAATACAGCCTTATGATTAGAGCACAGACTCTGAAATCATATTGCCAAAGCAAGTGTACAACATCTGGCAAGTTTACTTAACTTCCTTCAGTTTCCTCATCTGTAAAACTAGCATAGAGGTGCTGATGAGGTTTTAAATGACTAAAATATGTAAAGCTTTTAGCATTGTGCTGAAATTATTTTCATCATTATTTCAAAGATTGTTAAAATTTGTTGGACAAGTATGTTTTACTTCCAGGCATAAAGGGTATGCGTGACTATGATCCTATGTTCAAGAAACCCTTAAAAATATCATTCTGATCCACCACCTGAACATTTTAACATCTCTTTATGTTATTCACATTTATAGCCATAATCTAAGACAAGATGTCATGTTGTCATGAGTTAAATTCTCATTCTGTAACATTACATGTTCAAGTATGCCATATTAAGGAAAGAAAGAGGGAAAGAGGCTAGAATAAAGGAAGGAAGGGGGAGAAAGGAAAGAAAAGAGATAAATAAGGGGAAGGCAAAGGGAGAGGTTGAGGGAGGAAAGTAGGGAGTGGGAGGAGGCCCCCTCACCCTCACACTTCCCACTAGTTACCACTATCATACTTTCCCTTCTTAACCAGATTTCTTGTCTCCATTTGCTTCTTCCTCACCCAACCCTCATCATGCCACTAGACCCACTTTTTATGATATTAATTTTCCTTTCAGGTATTATTAAGTCAAATGAACACTTCTTATTTTATCTTCCTTTAGTTCTCCAGAGCACATAATACTAATGACTCTCCCTTTTCCCTGAAACTCTTCCCTTGGCACCTGTAAGCCACTATATCCTAAATTCCTCCTAACATTTTAACTTTTTTTTTCTTGTTTCCTTTTCAGGCTCTTTTCCACTCAGTCTTAATTTCATTGTTTCCTACACCCTCTGATCTTCTCAGTGTTCACATTATTCTTACCACTTTCAGAACCCATTATTTAAATTATCACCTATAAGCTAATGACACCGAAATTCACATTTCTAGCACAAACCACTCTATAGACCTCCAGATCCATATGCTCACCTAACTACCAGACAGTCCATTTAGCTGTCTCGTACATTCCTCAGACTTACCCATCATCTTACATAAACCTGTTTTGCTTCATGTTAATGGTATCTCAATGAACTATTTGCCCAAACCAGAAATGATACCACCAAGTGCCAACTTCACTCCAGTCACACTGTGCTACTTACAGTTCCCTGATTATGCCGTACTGTTCAGTACCTCCATGACCTCACAATATTACTGCCTAAGTAAAAGCCATAGCTGTGGAATCAGAAATGGATTCAAATTTGAACAATAACAACTTACTTGTTATGCAGCAAATTACACAAACCCCTCTAAGCCACAGTTTCCTCTAATGAAAGTGGTGAAATAATACCAACAAACTTTTCCAGGAATCTTTTCACCTACTCCGTTACCCATCCAACCACAATACAATTTTAATTTTCCACTGTCAAGATATTACAGATTTCTAAGAAATAATAATGAAAACATTACATATCTATGGGATACATTTAAAGCAGTTTAGAAAAACTCTAGATCCTTGAACACTTCAATCAATCTAAAAAATGAATTAAATTTCCATCTCATAAACTAAAATACGAGTAACACAGAAAACTTTAAAAGCACATTAAAAAAATAATAAAGATAATGCAGATGTCAAAGATTAAGAAAATAAAGCAGATCTAATTAATCAAAATCCTGAATTTCTAAGAAAATCAAATAAAACAGCAGTTAATTTATTAACAATAAAAGGAGAAAAGTACAAATAGATAAATTAAGTGACAAGAGTAACATAATAATTAAAACAGAAGAATTTTTTTAATCATAAATCCTCTACAGACTTCTAAGTAAATAGGTTTGAAAAATCTAGATAAAATGGGCAATTCTCCACAGAAACATAGTTTATAAAAGGTGATTGGATTAAAGCTAAAAAATTCTTTAAAAATATATAATTTCCTTGGGGAAAAAATAAAATTATGAGGCAACTACCCTATAGATAAAGCATTTCAAGAGGATTTCCAACAAGAATTCGAAAAATGAATAATCCCAATGCTCTAAAATTATTACACAGCATTGAAAATGAAGGGAAACTTCATTAGCATTACATAACATTAACATAACATTGATAGCTAAGCCTGATAAAGACAATACAAAAACAGAACAATTAAAGATTTTTAGAGTATTGCTTAAAAATAATTAGGTAAAAGTTCTAAATAAAATATTAGTAAACAAAATCTAACACCATATTGAGAAAATGATATGCAATGAATGAGTCAGGTTTGTTCCAGGAATGCAAGGTTGGCTCACTATTAGGGAATTCATTAATATAACATTCCACATTAATAGACTTAAAGAGAAAAATAGCGTAACTAGCTCTAAGGCTGAAAATGCTTTTGATAAAAATCAAACACCTGTATCTGTTAAAAAAAAAACACACACTCAAACAAATAGAAATTGATGCATACTTTCTTAAGATAAAACATACAGACCTCACTCCTAAAGTTAATTAATGTTAATTAATTAATGAAAATTAATTTTCAGTTAATTAATGAAAAAATCTATAGGTGTTTCCTCTAAGATCAGGAATAATATAAGGATGCCTACTATCTCCATACCACTTAACACTGCACTTACTAAAGCAATGTGGTTAGACAAGAGAAATTAAATGGAAGCGTAAAAATAAGAAAAGGAGGAAAACTACACCTCATGTTCCTACTAACTCAAACAATAAACACATTCAGTAAAGTAGCAGGATATTAACTTAATGAACAGAAATCAATAGCATTCATATGTAAAAACAATAACAATTTAGAAGATATGATGGTAGCAAAAATATTATTTTCCATAGCAACAAAGAAGATAAAATACTTAAGAATAAATTTAGCAAGAAACATGAGGAAACCTTTAAAACATTTCTGAAAGACTCAATGGTAGATCTGAACAAAGGTAAAGACCCTTGTAATTGGATAGGTAGGGCAACTAAACATCATAAAGATGCCAATCCTCCCTTAGTTAATTTACAGGCCTAATAAAATTCCAATAAAAGTAAATAAGCTTTTTTTATAATGGAGCTAGACAAATGGACATTAAATATCACATGGAAAAAGTAAAATGCAAAAATGTAAAAAAGAAAAAGTATAAGGAGGATACTCACCCCTCTTATTCAAATAAACTAAATTAAACTATAGTAAAACATACTACTAACCTTATTAAGATATACTGTAATAAATTATGTTAAAACAAACAATAAACCCTTTATAATTAAAACAGTGTATTTATTTGGTGCAGCAATAAACACATCAGAAGAGTATACCAGAAAGTCCAGAAGTAGAGCCATGTATATGTGAAACTTAAGTATATGACAAAAGTGGTATTTCAAATTACTGAGGTAAAGATGGGCTTGTTAATAAACAGTGCCTTAACAACTGATTAGCCATTTGGAAAAATCTGAAATTAGACTCATATCTCACATTAATAACAAACTAAAAAAAAGCTACAACTGGATTAAAAAATAAGCCATATAAGTATAAACAAAAATATGAGATCATGTAAGTACATTATCTTGGGTATAAGAAACGCCTTTCTAACTATGACTCAATTCCAGACACAGTAAAAGAAAAGACTGACAAATCTGACTACAGAATACATAAAAACATTTTGTCTGTCAAAAAGTATCTTAAATAAAATCAAAAAACAACTGACAAAATAAAAAAAAAAAGATGTTAATATATATCACAGATAAGGACTAATATTCCTAGTATATAAAGAACATTTAAAACTTGGGGGGAAAAAGACTGAAAAATATGCCTATAGAATAACAGGCAAAAAATGTGAACAGACAATTCACCAAAAAGAAAATATACAAATAGCCCTTAAATACATGAAAAGACACAGACGCATGCATCTACTTGTTTGTTATAAAGGAAACAGGAAGGATGAAGCCAAAACTAGAGAGACTGATAGGTGGAGGAGAGGTAGAATGAAGTGGAAAGACAGAAGAAATGAATTGTGGGAAGTATCTCTTCTCTGAGTGTAGTTTTGTAATATGGTTCTGAGTTTTGGAACCACGTTAGTGTTTCACATACTCAATAAAATAAAACTGAAATCAAGAGGCAGGGGAATAGGAGAATCGAATCCTAAAATGGAATACGAAGAACAGCAACTGAACCATATTTCAAATAAATAATATAATCACATTAACTAAGGAATGGGGGTGGAGGGTGAAGGGCAAGAACCAACCTAGGTTACTTTGGAACGCAGTATTTTGGCTATATTGCCTCAGGAAAAGAACAAAAAGAACACTAAATAAATAATGAGAAGCAGAAGAGGAAAGGGAAGAAAAAAGGAGAGAATGAGGAGGAGGGAAAGAATAAAGATAAAGCAAACATTATAAAATGTTAACATTTGAAGAAAGTGGATGATGGGTACATAGGAATTATTTGTCTATTTCTTGTAGCTTTTCTGTAAATCAAAATTAAAAAGTCAAGAGGAATGAGCAAAAAAGAAAAATAGAAAAGAAATCACTCATGAGGGGGAAAATAGCTTGTCTCAACAAAAGTCTCCCCTATGCAAAGCTGCTGAATACAGACTTGGTATCACTGAAAACATGTGTAAGAATACTCCTAGCAGGAATGTTCATAACAGCAAGTAAGTGACAACACCTAAATACCTGCTGACAGTCAAATGATTAAATGAGTTGTGGGAATGTTAATAATATTCTAATTAATAAATTAGAATATTTTATACCAGTGTAAGTAAAAGAAATAGATGTATATGCAACAACACGGGTAAGTCCTGAAAACATAAATTTGGGTGAAAAAAAGAAAACTGCAGGTGTGGTTGCACAGTATTAACCCATTTTTATAAGGCACATAAACAAGTAAAACTCTTTAGAGATATACATATATATACACACATATACAACAAATTTTTTTTTTACAAAAGCAAGGAAACTGTAACAAAAATTTAAGCCAGAGGTTCCCTCTGGGGGAAAACACAGGAATAGGACAGAAGAGGATTATTAGAGTCGGTCATGTTCTGGTTCCTAAGTTAAATAGTAGATTCATGAGGCAAATTTTTAAATATAACAAAGAAAAAAATAATTACACATGCTTAAAAATATAATTCTGAAGACCTCTTGTTTCATTGCCCTTCCTGGTTGTAGTACTCAAACTCCATGAGCTATACTATCCCACTGATCAAAATCTGCTCTGGGTAAATAAGACAGGAAAAAAGTCTAATCCAAACTAAATACTAATAGGGACCAACCAGTGTACTCAAAGAAATGATGCTTTTGTGAAAAGATATCAAGAATCTGCAACAGACCAGTAAATATTAGATTTGGAGGTACAAGCCTTAATCATATCAAAACTTATTTCAGACATAAGGAAAGTTGAACCTAAAATGCCTGGAATTTACATGTACTTTCAACTTATGAGACATTAGTGAAATTTTCAGGAATTTTTTTAAATTTGGTAATATAAAGGTAATATAAAGGTAATATAAAGGTTCACATATTATAATTCACATCCTATTTTAAAAATAAAATGAGAAAACAAATGAGTAGTGCTGTGAAAGAAAAAAGAACATATAAATGTATTACCCTCTAAATGGAAACTAGATTTTTCAGTTAAGCCTCTAAAGTTTTTCTCTATGCTAGAAGTCACACTATCCAATAACAGTAACTCACCCAAAAAAAGAAAATCCACATTCATAAATACTGTCTACATATACATACCCTAAATATAATTTAGTAATAAAGATGGTATACATGTTTATACATGTTTGTTTAACAATGGGAATTTTTAAGCTTAATAATGAAAATTACAAATTCAATATGTAAAATATAATTATCTTCTCATCTAGAAGAGAAATTACAATTTTTAATGTTTCAAACTGCTACAGTATTCTTTGGTCTATTAAAAGTTGACTGGTGTCAGTCTATGCCCCAAAATCTTTAAATTCAGAAGATCAAGCATACCCAACAGCACCAATTTCTGTAAAAATTTAGCCAACACTTTTTAAGAAGTAGAAATCTACAAAATTTTGTTTCTTTGGGTATTTTGTTTCTTTGCTTGCTTTTAGTCTTAAGCAAGTGTACAGACACAATTTGCTTCATTTCAAATGTGAAATCCTTGGTTTTCTAAGACTTAGAGGATACAAGGTCATCATATGTTCCTTCCTTTAGAGCTACAAAGCTAACTAAAAGTGCACTGAATGGCACTTCTTCATCTCTAACTTTGTAATGGTAATTAGCATAGTCATTGGGCATATCATTTTTCATTGACAGACCTCTTCTAAAACACAAAAAAAGCACACTAAGTCAGAACACCACACAAAGAAGCACCAAGTTTCCAAATAGTATGCAATTTTTTTTCCAGTAATTCTGCCTGTGGTCAACTCTGCTTTGTTTACATAAGCATTAACTCTTATAAAGTCTAAACAAGAAACAGGTGAAAATATCCATGTACTTTTAACTATACCCAAGGAAATCTGTTTATATCTGTTAATAGTTAACTCAACAGGAGAATACCAATACAGTGATAATGATTTTTACAACTTTTAACTTAGAAAATATTTTTGATGTTTAATTTCCATTTAATGATTCTCTTACCTAGCCCAGGCTCCCTTTTTCAACATTCTTTCATTTATATGAAAAACAAAGAATATGTAAGAATTGAAGAAGATCTAAACAGTACATCTAAATATGAAGATCTGTTAGTAAATACAAAATAAATGGATGAATTTTTTTAACTGACAAAAAACAGAGTAAAAGTCGCTGTTTAGAAAAGTATTACCTCTTTATAAGAAAGGTTCCCTATAGGAAATGCCCTTTGATTAATAATTTAATGGATAAATGTAATTCAATGGATTCAAGATATATCTAGGATACCTAGGTTAGAGATTTAAAGAGAAATATATAATAGCTTTAAAAAGATTGAGGTAGGATCATAAGGAACAGAAATGGTCACATTCTTAATAAAAGAGGGATCACATGATTGATTAAATTACCACCATTTTAGTTATTTTTAATTACTTTCCAGAGTATTCTACAAATAAAGGCTCCCTCTCTACTTGATTCTTTGAGGAATAATAGTGCTTCTCTAAGGGCTGTTTAGGCAACACTATATACCAAAAATTTTAGTGAGCAATTTTTAGAATTACACAAATGACTAAAGAAACTGTTTTAATTTCTAAAACAGACAGGTAGAGGGAAAGTCCTCATAATCCATTGCTGGCATGGTCAACAAAAAATCATATAAATATAATTTTTGAACAGGAAAAGAAAAAACTGTGCTATTTAAATCACCACTGCTTCTTTATTATCATACCAGGAAGAAAATCCCACAGCACCCCAAAAAATAAATAAAAACAGGAACTAACAAAATATAGACAGCATTGTATAATGAGTTTAATAAGTTTAAAGAATATGGAAGAAATATTTCAAAATCATATATCTTTAGGCCAAGTTACTATCTAAAATCTGAGATTTTCCTTTTTTTAATCTCTTGCTCATAGGCAAACATAGGCAAGTTCTAAGCAATTTCCCAAGAGGAAGAAAAAAATGCTATCACAACTTAAAGTAATATGTTAAAGTGATATGCTAAAGCAGTTTTTGGTTCCTCAGTCTATGGAAACTGGATTCTTATGACTTCTTTTAGATAACAAAAGCAAAGGCAACTAAAGCAAAAATAACCAAGTGGGACTACATCAAACTAAAACCTACTAAATGGGAGAAAATATTTGCAAATCATATATCTCAAAAGGGCTTAATATCTAAAATACATAAAGAACTCATATAACTCAACAGCAAAAAAAGAAAAATCTGATTAAAAAATGGGTAGAGGATCTGAATAGATATTTTCCCAATGAAGACATACAGATGGCCAATAGGCACACTGGCCACCTGTATGTCCAAAAGGTGCTCAACATCACTAATCGTTAAGGAAGTGCAAATCAAAACTGCAATGAGATATCACCTGTTACAATGGTTATTATCAAAAATACAAGAAATAACAAGTGTTCGTGAGGATAGGAAGAAAAGGGGACCCTTGTGAACCACTGGAGGAAATGTAAATTGATGCAGACACTATGGAATACAGTATGGAAGTTTCTCAAAACATTAAGAATAGAACTACTGTATGATCCAACAATTCTACTTCTGGGTAGTTACCCAAAGAAAACAAAAATACTAACTCAAAAAGATATATACACCCCATGTTCACTGCAGCATTATTTATAATATTGAAGCTACAAAAACAAACTTAGTGTCCATCAATGGATGAATGGATAAAGAAAACATAATACACACACACACAATGGAATATTATTCAGCCATAAAAAAGAAGGAAATCTTGTCATTTGCAACAACATGGATGTATCTTGAGGGCATTATAGTAAGTGAAATAAGTCAAACAAAGACAAATACCTTATGCTCTCACTTATGTAAGGAACCTAAAAACAAACAGATGAGCACATGGATAGACAGAAGCAGAGGGCAGGGGTGGACAAAGTGGGTGAAGGGGTTCAAAAGGTACAAATTTCAAGTTATAAAATAAATAATTATGGGGATATAATGTACAGCATTGTGACTACAGTTAATAATACTGTATGGTATATTTGAAAGTTGCTAAGAGAGTAGATCTTAAAAGTTCTCATCACAAGAAAAAAATGTATAACTATGTATGATGATGTTAACTTGATTTTATTGTGATCACTTTTGCAATATATACAAATATTACATCATTATGTTATAAGCATGAAACTAATATAATGTTATATGTTAATTATACCTCAATAAAAAATAAAAAAGAAACTTAAAACTTTATTCTACTCATTACAACATGATGAGACACCTAAGGGGGAAAAAGTGTTTGTGGTCTTTTGGGGACTCCTTTATTTATCTATACACTCATTCAAAACACAATTATAGAGTACCACTATATTCAAGACACTATGCGATGAAAGATACAACACAAATCTTTTACATCGGAAAATTTACCCTGAGAATATCACATTGGTATTAAAATAATAAATAAATGAATCCTTAGTGGTTAAATATTTAGAGTAAGACTTGCCATTGTTTGTAAAGTTGACATCACTGTTGGAACATCTCAAATATCAAATGATTAAAATAAAACACTAGTATGCTGCACATACTAGGTATTTAATAAACTCATCTACTCTGGAGAATTTATTTAGACATTTCTTGGAAATAGTATATATTAATATTTAAATATAATAAAGAAAGATAATTTTCTAAGACAAAGGGTAAAATTTGACTCTCATAGAGATATAAAGTGAATACATGGGAAAGATTTCACTCTACTCATACATGAGGGAACCAGGCAAATGTTATAACCAGTTCAAAGGAAAAGTCAAAATAGCACAAATTGATGGGAGGTAAAAGAATGCTGAAATGAATTGCAACCAGAAGTGAAACTATTTTTTTCCAAAGAGGAGAAGGAAGTCAATCGAAATTCTACTAGACATAACAGAATTTACATGTCTATCAGTTAACTAAACATATAAAGAGCTGTAAAAATAAAATAGCCCAAAGACAATGGACAGGGCTAGAATCAGATAACCCTGAAACTTATGCTGAACGTAGACAATGGATAGTTTCACTAAAAAAACATTTTTCTTCTACATGACCAAAAGCAGTAGCTCAAGTTTCTGTTAAACTAAGTGAAATGAAGAAAGGGGAGAGAACTGTCATTGACTGCATACATACTTAATGCCAGGTATTGGGCAAAATATTTTGTATGTGTCAACTGATTAGATCCTTAAAATAATAACCATTTTATAAATGAAGAGCCTAAGATCACAGGTTTAATTAGTATGTCCCTGACCTCACAGCTAGGAGATTTCTAGGATCAGAGTTTATGTCAATATGCTTCCAAGGCTCAGTCTCTACTCCAAAATGATTAAAAATACAAGTTAAAATCATGTAGGGTTTGGGGTTTGTGTGTTTTCTAGTATGTAAACGAACAACGAAAATTACAAAACAAGGAAGCAAAATACAGACCACCTAACAGTAAAAGCATAGAGTAAAAAAGAGAGAGATGAAAACTTAAAAATTTAATAAAACTAATATCCTCAATGACGTATATACTTAACATGATACCAACAACAGAAGCTACTATTCTGGCTATCATATATACAGTAATTTAACAATGCCAATTAAAAGAATGAAGTAAAACCAGCAGTCCTCAAATAAATTCTTAACTATATCCTACTGCCAATGAAAAACAAAACTAAGGAAATAGAACTAGTTTAAAGTCCACTTCTGCTCTCCGAGTTAATCAAATGGCGAAGGAGTTACAGTATGTGAATATTAGCAAAATGCAATTCACAATTATTTCTTCTTTCCTCTTTCTTTAAACCTTCACTATAAAGCTTGCCACAATTTCCTTTCTCTTTAAGCGATGGAGATTATTTTCTATTCTTTCTTCTATGTGTACTATTCTTTCTTCAATGGTAAATTTCTTCTTTTACTCTCTGAAAAATCTTCTACTATTCTTACTATTTTCTTTCTATATGCTCATGCCACTCTTGCTACAAATCTTTTTAAACCGTATGTTAACACTTTTGATTAATCATTATGTTTCTTGAAGTTAAAACAGTTTTTCTTTTCCTGTTATCTAAATCATAAAACAGAAATATCAATTTAAAATTTTTCGGAGCAACATACTGACAGGTTTCAGTAGAGTACAGCATAACTCCCATTTGCGAGAAGTTGGCCTAGCCTCCTAAGATGAAATAAATGGCCCCGTAACAATTTTCAGAGTTTACACAAAATGAGTATCATTGTATACAAATGGAACCGTTCACTTTAGAGAGATTGGGGAGTATTTTCCCCACGTTCAAGCTGAAGCATCTGTACTATACCAAATAGCATAGCATATTTAAGTACTCCCATTAAAGTAATACAGCATCTACATGACTATGTGTATAATACATGCACGTGGCTTTTATAAACTTTATAATCACCGTAATTTTTCACAGCAGCAGACCAGTCTACTTTTTATCAATACGATGAATATACTATTAAAAAGAAACTTAGGATGGCAACATATTCTTAGAGATAGAGATCTAAAGCCATATGCCAAAACCCAAAGTGGATGTCATTATATTCTCTTTTTTAGAAATTTAAACACAACAGGAGCTATTAGACACCTAAATTCTTAGAATTACCTTCAGGAAATTTTATAGACCCGAATCCAGAAGAAATATGTGGTTTAAGTAAAATTCTATTAGCAGTTTTTCCATTAAAATTAATGAACCATGTGGCTGCAATAAATTGAAAATGGTTGGAGGCCATAGTTTTGGACTTCCCTGAGTGTGTTAATTCTTATAACTGAATATGTCTGTTTTGAGACCCTAATAGCTGTGCCTATAAAGTCGTTTCAAGAGAAACAACAATTCTTGCGGAGTATATGGATAGCCAAGGTGGGCCTCACTCTCACCTGTGTGTGAAGACCTTGTTTACTTGCATATGAGCTGTGACTTGGGTTGAGGGCATATGCTATGTTTCTATCTTATAAGTGAATCTGATGCCCCTTATGATCTGGTAGTTTTGAGTCAAAGTGTGTAGTTGGAAATATGATGAGGTAGAAGGTCATCCTTGTTACCAGGCAACAGTGCTCATGGATTAAAAACATGAACCTGATTATGTGTTGTCTACTTCTTCTCTGTAGCATGCAATGCTATTTGATAGCATCTGACCCACAGCAGAACTTCTTCCAAAATTGGAGTCAATCCTCTCAAACCCTGCTGTTACTTTACCAACTCAGTTTATGTAATATTCTAAATCCTTTGTTGTCATTCAACAGTCTTCACAGCATCTTCACCAGGAGCAGATTCCATCTCAAGAAACCACTTTCTTTGCTAAACCAAAAGAAGCAAGTCCTCATCCCTTCAAGTTTTATTATGAGACTGCAACAATTCAGTCACATCTTCAGGCTCTTCTTCTAATTCTACTTCTCTTGCTTCTTCCCCCACATCTGCAACTTCTTCCACTAACAACTTCTTCCACTCAAGTTTTAAAACCTCAAAGTCATCCATGAGGGTTGGAATCAACTTCTTCCAAATTCCTATGAATGCTGATATTTTGACCTTTTCCCATGTAAACTATGTTGTAAACAAATGTGCTGTGTGTCATCCAGGTTTTCTCGTTCTATTTATAAAGCACGGGCATAATTCTGAAGGGCCTTAGGATTTTCAGAATGGTAAATGAACACCAGCTTGCACTTAAAGGCACCAGCTTCCACTTAAAGTCACCAGCTGCATTAGCCCCTAAAAACAGTCAGCCTGTCCTTTGAAGCTTTGAAGCCAAGGCAATGACTTCTCCTCTTTAGCAATGTAAGTCCTCGATGGCATCTCTCCCAATAGAAGGCTGTTTGGTCTACAGTGAAAATCTGTTGTTTCGTGTAGCCACCTTCACGAATCATCTGAGCTAGATCTTCTGGACAACTTGCTGCAGCTTCTACGTCACCACTTGCTGCTTCTCCTTGCGCCGTTATGTTATAGAGAGGGCTTCTTTCCTTCAACCTCCGCTAACTTCAGACTGAAATTCTGCAGCTTTCTCACCTCTCTCAGCCTTCATAGAACTGAAGAGAGTTAGGGTCATGCTCTGGATGAGGCTTTGGCTTAAGGGAATGTTGTGGCTGGCTTGATCTTCTCTCCAGACCACTACAACTTCCTCCATATCAACAATAAGACATTTTCACTTTCTTATCATGTCTGTGCTCACTGGAGTAGCACTTTTCACTTCCTTCAAGAACTTTTCCTTTGCATTCACAACTTGGCTAAGCAGTTCAAGAGGACTAGATTCCATCCTATCTCGGCTTTCAACATCCCTTCCTCACTAAGTTTAATTATTTCTAGCTTCTGATTTAAAGTGAGAGAGCTGTGACTCTTCCTTTCACTTGAAGACTTAGAGGCCATGGTAGGGTTATTACCTGGCCTGATTTCAATATTATTTTCAATACTGTTGTGTCTCAGGGATTAGGGAGGCCAGAGGAGAGGGAGAGAGATGGGGGAATGGCCTGTCGGTGGAGCTGTCAGGACACACACGACATTTAACGATTAAGTCTGCCATCTCGTATGAGTGTGGTTCATGGTGCCCCAAAATGATTACAATAGTAACAAATATCACTGATCACAGATTACTATGACAAATATGATGATAATGAAAAAGTCCTAAATGCTGCAAGAATTACCGAAGTGTGACAGAGAGACAGAAAGTGAGCAAATGCTGTTGAAATAACTGTGCTAACACACTTGCTTGATGCAGGGTTGCCACAAATCTTCAATCTGTGAAAAATGCAATATCTAAAACGTGCAATAAAAGCAACATATGCCTGTATATGTGTATGTATGTGTGCGTATTGCCACTTGATCTTCACAATCTCTCTTCTGTGCATGTATCATTAAAATTCTATAGATAAGTAAACAGGTACTTGAAAAGCTTATTAACTTGGCCAGTGTCACAGAGCAATTAATTGTGAAGCTGAGATTCACAACTAAGTCTATATAATTCTTACTTTAAGACTTTCTAGGTAAATGAAACAGCATATAAAAAGGTATAGGGGACTATCTTGGTGGCACAGTGGTTAAGAATCCACCTGCCAATGCAGGGGACACAGGTTCAAGCCCTGGTCTGGGAAGATCCCACATACCGCGGAGCAACTAAGCTCATGCACCACAACTACTGAGCGTGCATGCCACAACTACTGAAGCCCACGCGCCCTAGAGCCCGTGCTCCACAACAAGAGAAGCCACCACGATGAGAAGCCTGCACACTGCAATGAAGAGTAGCTCCCGCTCGCCACAATTAGAGAAAGCCCATGGAGCAAAAAATAAATTTATTTTTTAAAAAAAAGGTATAGAATCATGAATTCACATAATGCATTTAGGGAACAGCAAGTTCTTCAGCATAATTGAAAAGTAAAAAGCTCAAAAGAAATATGGTTATTACAGAGGCCCCAATCAACTAACTGTAACAAAATGAAAAAAAAAAAACAAAAAACTTTTGAGAGATAGCCTCTTCCACCGGAGGGCAGACAACAGAAGCAAGAAGAACTACAATCCTGCAGCCTGTGAAACAAAAACCACATTCACAGAAAGAAAGACAAGATGAAAAGGCAGAGGGCTATGTACCAGACGAAGAAACAAGATAAAACCCCAGAAAAACAACTAAATGAAGTGGAGATAGGCAACCTTCCAGAAAGAGAATTCAGAATAATGAGAGTGAAGATGATCCAGGACCTCGGAAAAACAATGGAGGCAAAGATCAAGAAGATGCAAGAAATGTTTAACAAAGACCTAGAAGAATTAAAGAACAAACAAACAGAGATAAACAATCCAGTAATTGAAATGAAAACTACACTACAAGGAATCAACAACAGAATAACTGAGGCAGAAAAACGGATAAGTGACCTGGAAGACAGAATGGTGGAATTCACTGCTGTGGAACAGAATAAAGAAAAAAGAATGAAAAGAAATGAACACAGCCTAAGAGACCTCTGGGACAACATTAAACGCAACAACATTCGCATTATAGGGGTCCCAGAAGGAGAAGAGAGAGAAAAAGGACCAGAGAAAATATTTGAAGAGATTATAGTTGAAAACTTCCCTAACATGGGAAAGGAAATACCCACCCTAGTCCAGAAAGCACAGCGAGTCCCATACAGGAAAAACCCAAGGAGAAGCACACCGAGACACACAGTAATCAAACTGGCAAAAATTAAAGACAAATAAAAATTATTGAAAGCAGCAAGGCAAAAACGACAAATAACATACAAGGGAACTCCCATAAGGTTAACAGCTGATTTCTCAGCAGAAACTGTACAAGCCAGAAGGGAGTGTCATGATATACTTAAAGTAATGAAAGGGAAGAACGTACAACCAAGATTACCCTACCCAGCAAGGATCTCATTCAGACTCGATGGAGAAATCAAAAGCTTTACAGACAAGCAAAAGCTAAGAGAATTCAGCACCACCAAACCAGCTCTACAACAAATGCTAAAGGAACTTCTCTAGGCAGGAAACACAAGAGAAGTAAAGGACCTACAAAAACAAACCCAAAACAATTAAGAAAATGGTCATAGGAACATACATATCGATAATTACCTTAAACGTGAATGGATTAAATGGTCCAATCAAAAGACACAGGCTCGCTGAATGGATACAAATACAAGACCCATAAATATGCTGTCTACAAGAGACCCACTTCAGACCTAGGGACACATACAGACTGAAAGTGAGGGGATGGAAAAAGACATTCCATGCAAATGGAAATCAAAAGAAAGCTGGAGTAGCAATACTCATATCAGATAAAATAGACTTTAAAATACATTACAAGAGACAAGGAAGGACACTACATAATGATCAAGGGATCAATCCAAGAAGAAGATATAACAATTATAAATATATATGCACCCAACATAGGAGCACCTCAATGCATAAGGCAACTGCTAACAGCTATAAAAGAGGAAATCAAGAGTAACACAATAACAGTGGGAGACTTTAACACCTCACTTACACCAATGGACAGATCATCTAAAATGAAAATAAATAATAAAACAGAAGCTTTAAATGACATAATAGACCAGATAGAGTGAATTGATATTTATAGGACATTCCATCCAAAAACAGCAGATTACACTTTCTTCTCAAGTGCGCATGGAGCATTCTCCAGGATAGATCACATCTTGGGTCACAAATCAAGCCTCAGTAAATTTAAGAAAACTGAAATCGTATCAAACATCTTTTCTGACCACAACGCTATGAGATGAGAAAAAAATTACAGGGAAAAAAAACGTAAAAAACACAAACACATGGAGGCTACACAATACATAACTAAACAACCAAGAGATGGCTGAAGAAATCAAAGAGGAAATCAAAAAATACCTAGAGACAAATAACAATGAAAACACAATGATCCAAAACCTATGGGATGCAGCAAAAGCAGTTCTAAGAGGGAAGTTTATAGCAATACAAGCCTACCTCAAGAAACTAGAAAAGTATCAAATAAACAATCTAACCTTGTACCTAAAGGAAGTAGAGAAAGAAGAACAAACAAAACCCAAAGTTAGCAGAAGGAAAGAAATCATAAAGATCAGAGCAGAAATAAATGAAATAGAAATGAAGAAAACAATAGCAAAGATCAATAAAACTAAAAGCTGGTTCTTTGAGAAGATAAACAAAATTGATAAACCATTAGCCAGACGCATCAAGAAAAAGAGGGAGAGGACTCAAATCAATAAAATTAGAAATGAAAAAGGAGAAGTTACAACAGAGACTGCAGAAATACAAAGGATCATAAGAGACTACTAAAAGCAACTCTATGCCAATAAAATGGACAACCTGGAAGAAATGGACAAATTCTTAGAAAGGTACAACCTCCCAAGACTGAACCAGGAAGAAACAGAAAATATGAACAGACCAATCACAAGAACTGAAATTGAAACTGTGATTAAAAATCTTCCAACAAACAAAAGCCCAGGACCAGATGGCTTCACAGGTGACTTCTATCAAACATTTAGAGAAGAGCTAACACCCATCCTTCTCAAACTCTTCCAAAAAACTGCAGAGGAAGGAACACTCCCAAACACATTCTATGAGGCCACAATCACCCTGATACCAAAACTAGACAAAGATACTACAAAAAAAGAAAGTTACAGACCAGTATCACTGATGAACATAGATGCAAAAATCCTCAACAAAATACTAGCAAACAGAATCCAACAACACATTAAAAGGATCATACACCATGATTTATCCCAGGGATGCAAGGATTCTTCAATGTACGCAAATCAATCAATGTGCTACACCATGTTAACAAATTGAAGGATTAAAAACCATATGATCATCTCAATAGATGCAGAAAAAGACTTTTGAATAGCATAATTATATCTGGCTTGTGCACATGAATGAATGGTGATTTTATTAAGTGAGAAAAGAGAATAGAAGGGTGCAGCTTTGAAGAAGTAAAAGGGGAGACAGGTTATGTTACAGACATGCCGACTTTAAGGTACGTATGGAGACAGCAAGGTCAAAAAGACCAGTTGAAAATATAAGTCTGAAGCTCTAAAGAAGGGCAAGAGTAAAGGCACAAACTTGGATATCCTCACTTGAAAGGTTTCATCAGTGAAAAAACGAAAAAGTCAAGGATAAAACCCTCGAAAACAATTTTTAAGAGGAAGGGAGAGAAAAGATAATAATAAAGTAAAGAAGCCAAGAGGAAGGTTTAGAGAAGTAGGAAAGAACCTGGGGTACACAGCACCATAACCATCAACCTTAGAGAGAATACGTAACAGAAAAATCCACAGATAAAACAAAACAGTAATTAATAGAAAAGAAAGGTCACTTCCACATTTGGCAGGAATTGAGGGTGTTGAAAAAGTGATTGAGGAAAACTCAGTGGAGAAAAAGGTATTTAAACCAGGCCTTGAAGGAAGGGGGTGATTTGAACCTGCAGAGATGGAGAGGAATGTTTCAGCTGGAAAGCAAAACTAGAACAAAGAACTGAGGTAGCAATACATTGGGAAAATGTGCTGAGAAGAGCAAATAATTTCTGTTTTACTGGACCACTGGTATGTCAAGGGTGACAGTGAGTGAAAAGTCAACATAGGCCATTACCAGATAATGGACCTTGAAAGTGAAACAAAAGAACTTAGGGGTTTTGAATGCCACTATATAAAAACTTCTGGAAACCATGTATAAGATGAATTATAAGAGAAAGGGGACAGTTAAGACAATATTTATAATAGCTCAGATGAGATGTTGTATAAATCTGAGCTAGTTTGATAGAAGTGAAAACGGCAAAGAGGCTGATGCGTTAACCAGAAGAATTTGGCCAACAGCACTGACCAATGCAGTTGTGCTCAGCTTTTGCTGAAGTTAAATAACTGGATTAACGAAAAGGCAATGTCATTTCAAGACAAAGCTAAAATAAAGAGCATCTGTCATACCAGAAACAGATTACTCCATTAAAAAAAATCTCCAACTTAACTGACATGGTATATATAGTACTTGTGATGAATATCAGAAATTCCCTTTATCATAGTAAGTCATTTATAAATCTCTAAAATTTTCAATTACTATGAAGAAAGTGAATTTGTGGCTTCTTCTTATAAAAATATAGTTGAACATAAGGCTTTTTTAGTTCCAAAACATTTATTAATGTTAATGTATACTTTACATGGTCTTACATAGAAATGTTTACATTACTTACCAAATCTGTACATATATCAGTATATGCTATGAGCTTATAAAATATGGCTTCAATTAGTCTTTAGGAAAACTAATAGCATATCTTTGAAAGTCAATTTCCTGTAAATCTTAGCAAATAAGTAAAATATAATTATAACATTAAAATCTAAAAACAAAAAGCTGAAATTTCTCTAAATTACACATGCAATAACTATATATTAAGCTATAAAAATATACATAAAAATTTCAACAGACAAATGCAGGAAAGTTTATAGTATGGACTCTTATGTAAGATTCTTTTTAATCTACAAAGAAGTCTTAGCTAATATTTTCAATAAGCACAACAATGAAGAGCTTTTCTAAACCAAATTTGACCAAACTTCTATACTTCCTTCTAAAAACACTGCCCTTCTATGAAAACTTTAAAATCCAGTTGCCCCAAGAAGACTGATTCAGGCTCAAAAACCTAAGAGATGGACTTAGCACTCTAAGTAAAGCAAAAATTACAGTCTATCCCTCAGCCCAGCTGTTTACCACTTTATGAGCTACACAAAGAACTATACAAATGTGTATAAGAGAAACATGAAAATGTGAACTATTTTCCAGAGGTAAAAAAATCATATATTCATATCCATCGCATCAAGAGAAAGAAGATACTAGTTATTTTCATTATACACTTGTTAAGTATGATTGCCTGTTTAAGTTTACTTTAACCATAAGAGAACCTAGGAAACAAGTATATCTCTTTGGTTTACACCCAATGAATCCAAAATGACGTCAGGTTTAAACTCTAAACAGTACCTTTTTGACCAATAACAATACGTTCTCTTTCTAAAGAAATGTAACTCAAAGATTATAAGAATCATATATCTATATATATATATGCATATATAAAATATTCAATTAATATAAAGATACCAAATGTTCTTAAATAATCAAGGGATATAGATTTATGATTTCTATAGTTCATGGATCTAAGAAAAAAAAATTAATACAAGCACATTTGACATCATCATATTTAATTAGGTCATAGCAAATATATTACAGCGATGATACAAGACTGAAATACATTAAAATATACAAATGTACACACTAATTGTTAGAATCTAGCCCATTTGCTTAATTTTTCATGTCAATATTTTTTTTTTTACTTTCAGTGAAATTAGCAAAGACCAGGCATCAAGAAGTAGAATACATGGGTAAAGAATTTTTTATTTAAAAAAATCCTGGAACTACTGTTCCAGTAGTATATGATGAATATACTATTAAAAAGAAACTTAGGATAACAACATATTCTTAGAGATATATATCTAAAGCCATATGCCAAAACCCAAAGTGGATGCCATTATATTCTCTTTTTCAGAAATTTAAACACAGCAGGAGCCAGCAGGAGGGAGGGGAGGGAGGGAAGAAGGGAGGGAGGGAGGAGGGAAGGAAGAAAGGAAGGAAGAAGGGAAGAGAAAGAGAAAGGAAGGAAGAAAGAAAACTGAAATTATAAACAATGGATAGGTTTTGTATCAGCTTAGACAATGATGAAGAAAAGCATAGTGAAATGAAAAGTACATCTGTAATTAATCAGACTACAGGACAGTCAAAATGTGAAAAAGAGGTTAACAGCCACAGAGATAGAGTCAGCCACAGAGATAGAGTTTTAAAAAATTACCATTTATCTAATTTTAGAGTTCCAGAAGAAGAGAAAAGAGAAAATGGAACAAAACTAATATCAGAAGAGATAGGGCTTCGCTGCTGCCACAGTGGTTAAGAATACACCTGCCAGTGCAGGGGACATGGGTTTGAGCCCTGGTCCCACATGACACGGAGCACCTAAGCCCGTGCACAACTACTGAGCCTGTGCTCTAGAGCCCGCGAGCCACAACTACTGAGTCCACATGCCACAACTACTGAAGCCCACAGGCCTAGAGGCCGTGCTCCACAACCACAGAAGCCACCACAATGAGAAGCCCACGCACCACAATGAAGAGTAGCCCCCGCTCTCCGCAACTAGAGAAAAGCCCGCGTGCAGCAACAAAGACCCACCACAGCCAAAAATAAAATAAATTAATTTAAAAAAAATTTTTTTAATGAAGAAAAAAAGAAAGAGCTAATGGCTAACAATTTTCCAGAAGTGACGGAATTTTCCATAAGTCATTTGCTGCACTTCTTGAATCTGTAGCTTATCACGCTTCTTAAATCCATGGATTCAACCCATACATTCAAAAAGCCCATCACATTCTAAGCAAGGTAAATAAAAAGATATCCATACCTGCTACATCACGGTGAAACTACAAACACGAATTACAAAGAATAAGTAAATCATAAAGGTAACCAGAAAGAAAAGACCAATTACCCTCAAAGGAGCAGTAATTAATGGAACCAACTAACTTCTCAACAACAATTATAGAAATTAGAAGACAGAGGAGTAATAATCACATCGTGCAGAGGAAAAAAATGACTGTCAACTCAGAAACATCTAGGTGAAACTATCCAACAAGGACAGGGACAAGCATTTTCAAACAGGAATATACTGAGAGTCTGCCAACAATGAGTCTCTCTCTGCAAAATTCTCAACGATGCACCTCAAGCATAAGGAAAATGATTTGTGATGGAGAGTCTAAGTTACAAGAAGAAATAAAGAAAAAATGGTAAATATGCAGGTAAATCCAATATACTTCATCTACATAAAACACTAATAACAGCAACGCCTTGTAGAGTTGAATATATATTAAATATATAAATATATATGCAGATTCTGAGTATATATGTAAAAAATACTAGAAAAAAATAGCAGAATAACAAGAAGAAATCATTGAGGTTCAAATGTCTCACAGTTTTTTGTACTTTTCAAGAGGAGGATAAAGATACTCATTTGTTTAAGGCTTTAATAAGTTAAGAATGCATGTTAAAATTTCCAAGGAAATTACCAAAAGAAGAGAAGCAGAGTATGTAACTTCCAAACTGGTATCGAGCATGAGAAAAAAAGAAACAAGAAAATCAATTCAAAACAAGTAAAAAAGAAAAAAGAAACACAAAATGGCAGTACAAATAGAAAGCCAAGATTGGAATAGTAGGAAAAAAAAAATGTACATCAGTAATTACATTAAAATATAAATGTACTAAATATTCCAATTCAAAGACATGGACTATCAGGCTGGATAAACAAACAAAATCTATCTTTATGCTCTTTATGAATGACATATCTAAAAAACATAAGTATACAAAGAGACTGAAAAACATGAATGGAAAAAGAAATACCAGTTGAATTCTAATCAAAATAAAGCTGCAGTATTTATTATCAGACAAAATGGATTTGGTGCACAAACTAACTCTACAGATATAAAGAGATGACTACATACTAATAAAAAGTTCAATATACCAAAAAGATATTATAAATATGAATATACCTAGTTGCAGAATCTCAAAATAGAAAAAGTGAAAAGTTACAGAGCTTCAACAAGAAGTTTATAAATCCACCAACACAAAGAGACTGCAACATTCCTACAAATTAATATTTAGATAAACTATCATATAGTGTACTCTGCAGTTGTTGAATACAGTATCTATATAGGTCCAGAGCAGCAGTGCTTCTCAAACTTTAATTTTCATAAGCATTAATTAACTGGGGATCTTGTTA
Organism: Neophocaena asiaeorientalis asiaeorientalis; assembly: GCF_003031525.2. NCBI lineage: Eukaryota > Metazoa > Chordata > Mammalia > Artiodactyla > Phocoenidae > Neophocaena > Neophocaena asiaeorientalis. Next base: position 22,463,694 of record NW_020176571.1, on the reverse strand, counting down.
AAACACACACTCTGTCACAGTAGGTCAGGAATGCAGCCTGAGATTCTGTATTTTTAACAAGCACCTGGGGGATATCAATGCTGCTCATCCTCAGATAGCATTATGCCACAGAGCAAGTCTCATCAAATCACAAAGAATTTGTATTAAACTACTTTCTCCAGCAACAAAGCAATCAAGAAACAATAACTAGAAAAAAACCCATGCTTAGAAATTAAATACTCTTAAAGTAACTCAAGGAATAATGCAGACTCCAAATCAGAAAATATAAGTGGAGGATTTTTTTTAAAAAATCAAAACTGGCATGATGCAGCTAAAGTAATAAACAGAGGGGAAATTATATCCTTGAATCCTTATATTTGAAAAGAAAGGTTAAAATTAAAGAGATAGGCATCAACAGTTTTTTTGTGTGTTTTGTTTTGTTTTTTTGGGCGGTACGCAGGCCTCTCACTGTTGTGGCCTCTCCCGTTGCGGAGCACAGGCTCCGGACGCGCAAGCTCAGCAGCCATGGCTCACAGGCCCAGCCACTCCGCGGCATGTGGGATCTTCCCGGACCGGGGCACGAACCCATGTCCCCTGCATCGGCAGGCAGACTCTCAACCACTGCGCCACCAGGAAAGACCCAACATTTTTTTTTAATTAGGTAAAATACAAAAATAAACCCAACAAAATAGAGCAAAGAGAATAACAATCATGAAAGAGATTTTTAAAAATCAGGAAATAAACATAAAATTAAGAATGTTGACATTCCCAAAAGGAAATGTTCTCTCCATCTCCCTCTTCTCTGCTGCAAAGCTTTCAGCTCTTTCAGATAAGCCTGCCTCCCTATTATAGGCTTTTTTTTTTTGGCGGGGGGGGCCTGTTGACCCCTATTTGGACTCAGACAGTGGTCTGATATACTTCCCAGCTATAACGCAATGCCCACTTCACTCTCTGTTTCTACTATTCTGATACCCTGTATCTACCCTTAAAAAAGATATCTTAGTTATAATTAAATAATTATCTGTAATTATTTAATTTTTGTGCACCTTACAAGCTTGCAGGACTCGTGAAGGCAGATATCTTGTATGTCGAGAGTTTAACTAAGCTACTCCACCGTATTGCTGCCTCGACACCCATTTTGTTTGGCCAAGTGGCCTGCAGAGACCTTAAACTGCCACTAGCTCTCTTGGGCAAGCACACTCCCTAGATAACTGCCCACAGAGTCACAAGCAAATTTAAGTTCTTAATATGACTTCCCCAACAGCCCTTGTGATGGGCAGTCTCCCCCGCCCCCCAGGGCCTTTTCTTTTTGTACCCCTTTGATAAGACCCCCATGGAGTTTACTATTCCCTGTCGTTTGGTATGAACCGCCCAATCCAGACTTAGCCCTGGAACCCCTGAAACCTCCACCTTGGGACCCTAATAAAAGCATAGACCCTGGATTCTTTCACACCCTCCGTCTGCACTCTATCTTGACCTTCTGATGTGGCTCCACAAGGCATGCCATATACTTCCTCCAGGACCTGTGGGTAATAAACTTCTTCATTTCAGTTTCTCTTGCCGTCTGTTGCTGAACGCAACTCACCATGAGGCAGCCTGTGCTCTACTTGACAAATGTTAATTTAACAAATTCATAGCATAGTCTATCCTGTTTGTTTTCCATTGTTCCCCCTGGACTTGGTACACAATAAATACTTATTGAATGGGGAGCGGGGGGACACAACCAAAAGGAAGTAGAAAGTAAATAGTCTCATGCCCTGACTTCAAACAAAATGGCAGGTAACCAAATGAGAATCTAATCTATCTTTAAAAATTTAGGAGAAATGAAATTCTTAAATTTCATCAAACATTCCATCAAAACAAAGTATATGTGTTTAGATCATAAGACCAAGGATTAAAATACTATAGAATGTCCCTTTAGGAACCTAACAGGTTGATAAAATCAATAACTGTTTATTCACTAGACAAATGAACAATTCTATCAGCAAAAATTTTCTTTTGTTTTACTTGCTGTATGTTCATAAATGTCAAGGGAATGGTTGAAGAAGAAAATAACAGTTTATTTAGCTGGGTAAAGGGTTTCATAATAACCAAACTGCATGTGAAATTTTATTACAATATTTTGTCAGCTCTGTGATGTCTGACAAATTAAATTAAAATTTCTATCCAAATTAGCTGAACCACCTTTTACCCACTTTCCTTTATTTTGACCTCAGACGTGATAGATACGAAATAATCAAAACCTTCATGTCAGGCAGACAAACTTTCTATAGCATTAAGATCAGGTAAGAATATCACTATGTATTTACAGTTCTAAAATATATTCTTAAGCATCTTTCTGTTCTAATTTCTAAGTACTTTCAGCAATCTCTGTTTCATTTACCCTAAAATTATTTGGCCATTATTAAAGGTACATTATCCAAAACAATCTATCTGAGGAGGTCCACAACAAAATGAGTCTTTATCACATTCAATTCAAGAAAACAAACCTCAAAAGATTTTCCAATTATAATTTAAATGAAGGAAATTTTTTTCACAATGAAAGTATTAAAAATAATTGGATCCTCACCTCAGCAATGCTTTAATTAGAAAGAAAAAATTAACAAATATGGGCTGTATCACATAAATTAATTGTGGAAATCAGAGTGGGATTAATACTCTGATAAGACACAATAATGATGCCCAAATCATGCACAATTTTTTAACCGCAATGAGTTTCTACGACTTATTCAAGATAATATCCTAATAACAGGCACAACCTTTAGTTCTCAATGTAGAGAATAATACAAATATCCAGGGAAACATTATAATAACAGGTCAAAATTACAATCTCTAAAATTATAGTCAAATAATGTTTTATACTGTGATATTCAGGAATCCACAAGAATGAAAATATCCCAAACACTTCTAAACTTTAAAATCAAATTCCACAAATAGCCAACATTTACTAAGTATTCACTGTAGCCCAGCCCTCTGGGTGCCACTTAAAGAAAGGGGCTAAGAGAGCTCAGAGTGGGAAAAAACTCCTGAAGTCATTTAGAAAAGACATGATAGTGGCTTTGACTGGAGTAGTAACTAGGGAAGCAGAGAGAAGTGAAAAGATCCCCAAGTTTAATTAAACTTAGAACCTACAGTATTTGCTGATGGGTGGGTTGTGGATCAGAAAACCACAAGGAGGGAACAGGAACAGAGAAGGAACAGAAGTTTCAAAAATCTCAGGAAATCATGGTACTCCCTAAAGAGGAAGGACCAGAAACTCAATGTCTACAGAACAGAATAGCACAGAGAGTTGGAGACTCTATTCCAGAACATCAAACACCCAAACTTCAAAAAGAAGGAAGAAGTGCTCGAAAACTCAACCTGAGTGAGCACAAAGTACGCATATTAGCAATAGTGTTCATGAGAGACAACAGTCCAGAGACATCGAGCCAAGTGTACAGCAGGGCACATCTGGCAGAACCTCTGGTTATGCTGGTCCTATTGTCATGTCAGTGTCATGTTCCCATGGGCCCCTGAATCCTCAGTTTGGCCATTTGAGAATTCCCACAGTAGAAGATTTTACTGTTTCCAGCTAGAGCTAGGCCTAGGAGTCTAAAACAAGAATCTCAGAGGTAAAGCTGTAAAGGGGGAGAGGGACATAGGCAGCTCTGTTAGCTTCAGGTCTGGCCTTTGCCTCTGACCTCCATTCAGAGAATTTAAGTCAGAAATTTTTCCTAGTCACATACTGCACCATTCATCCACAGTTCCCCGATCTAAAGTCTACTTCCCACTCTTTACCCCATGCCATCCTGAGTGAACAAACAGGGTGATGATGACTTCTGCCCTTTGGTAGATTCAGGCATGGGGCTCACTATGAACTGGTCTTAAGCCTAGCTCGCTGACCAAAACACGGAGCCCTCATCCTCATGAAGAACAAGAATTCCATGACTCCAAAGGGATGCTGACACTCTAGACATCAGATTTTAGCACTAGGACCTGAATTACAGAACAGTTTGTCAACTGAGACCTCTTACTGATCCTTTAAAGATATTGTGAGAACAGTATATACGTTCATGAGATTCCTTCGTGTTTTTATGTGCAGTGGTAGTTTGTTAATTTTCCAGGTGTATGGTATTCTATTATATAAATATACCCCGAAATATTAAACTTTCTACTTTTGGTTGACATTTGGGTTGTTTCTAGTTTAGGCTATTATAAACAATGTTCCAATAAACATTATTTGACACATTAAAAAAATACAATATGACAACTAAAGAGAATTTCAACCTACCATGCTGATTTGCTCATAGTCAGCTAAAGATTTTATTTTCAACATACTCATAAAATTAGCATCACCTTCAACGTGACCAACATTGTCTTATATGTGACCATATAAATATAAAATATGACATTATTTAGAGTTAGAGAACATGTCTGTCCTGTGCTCATTTTAGTAAAATTAATAAATGAACTATTTGTTAATTTTAACTGATCTTTCCATTAAGTCACAGGAACAATATACTATTATCATCTAAATTAAAATAGCTTCACGGAAAATACATACAAAAATATTCCCTGTAGGGTTACTTGTAACAGCAAAAAACAGGGAGTAAAATAACTAGTTACATGAATAATGGTACATCCATGCAAAAGAGTGCTATGCAACCAGTAAAATGAATCTGGAAGATCTAGAAGTACTCCTGTAGCAACATCTACTAGGGTGGGGAAAAAGCAAGAGGTGTTAGCATGTATATACAGTATACTATGATTTGTGTAAAAAGAAGAGGAGGATACATTTACATTTTTATATGCCTGGAAGAAATCTGGAGGGTTACAAAAGAAAATGAAAACAAGTTTTATCAGGGGAGTAGGACTAGTAGACTAGGGGACTAGGATAAAAGAGAAATGTTCACTGTATACCTTTAATATTATTTCCCTTTTCTTTCATGCCTTTTGTACTACATGTGAGTATGTCTGCCTGGCTGTCAGAAACAATAAAAAGTATATTTTCTGAGGCCAAAGAAGCATAATTCAGAAGGGCAGCTATATAGAAATTTATATATTGTTATAAGAACATTTGACAATGACTTAACACTGTTACTGAGCAAGACAGAGCCTAAGTTTTTGGTGGTGGTGGTGGTGTTGGCTAACTCAGCACTGTGATCATCAAGAATCAGAGCACTACCTTCATCTTATAGAAAAAAGATTCACGGCCAAGACTTCATCATTTTTAATAATGTGCAAAAATCCCTACAAAGCTCTATTTTAAAAATTTGTACCTGTATTCTATAATATTCTAAAAATCAAACCATTGTCTTTTTAATAAGTTCAGAATCAGATAAAAGAGATAAAGACTGTACCATAAAACACCAGAAAAAAATGAGTTTAAACAGTAATTGATAATAACTAAAATACATAGAAAGGGACCAAGTTTCTCTTTAGTACTACAGTTCTTCACAGTAACATTTGTGTTCTATGTTTACAGCTATGTTCTTAGACTAAATGTAATTTATTAGATTAGTACTGTGTCAGTTTGACCATGCAGTTAAAATGAGGTACCATGATTCACCTAGTGGAAGCTACTCATATTACAGACACTGTAATCAGAAAAAATTTTACAAATAAACTTGGAACTCAAAATCTGGAAAAACGCTTAGATATCGTCCAGCCCTTCAATTTACAGATTAAATAATTGAATTTCAGAGAAGTTACACAGTTAGTTGAAGGCAAAAAGCAGAACTCCTCATTCCATAGCCAGAGATATTTGACTGTAAACTACATTACAAACCTAATCTTCAAAGTCATAATAAATATCACTAATATATTTCCTATTATATGCATTAATGAAGACAGAAATTGTCATAAATTACTGAAACCCACATAAGGACTGATACTTACATGTACAGCCATAACTCACAGCTTTATAGAAGTTACCATCTTAGTCATCATTTATAAAAACTGGCTCCAGAAAAAATAAAGGTGAGTTAAAAATCTGGGAGGTAAGAAAAAAATACAAGAAGTAGCAAAAAGCAGCTATCTGGCAATCTTCCATTCAAATACCCAGTGTGACAATATTACAAAATTATTAGACTACAATGGAAATCCAGTTTATGTCCTGGCAAAAAATGTCCAATGTGGATACAAAGTAGAAGCGACAAAAGTTTTCAAACATTACCTATACTGCCTATTATATAATACAGTATGTGAATATGGAGTAAGTCACCTTCAAATTTTACCTCAAATATAGATCAGACCAATGAATTCAGTTATGGTTTACTACCTCTATGTGCAAACCACAGATTAATCTGAAAAAAAAAAAATCACAATTTTTTCTCAAACAAAAATGTGTGGACTCAGGTTCTGAGCTCTTATAGATGTGTAACAGATTCTACTGGAAAAACAGGGTTAGCAAGGAGAGTAATGGGATATTAACAAAATGGCCGGTTTGTTGTCCTAGGTTTTCCTGGCCAGGAGAATGGAGAATGGAAAAACTGAACCATGAAATCAAAAAGGCATCTGTCTTCCAGGTTTCTCTCTGCCAATGTCTTGAGAAAAATGTTTGAACTTTCCTGTTGGCTTTGTATGCAAATAGCTCCAGATGCAAAGTGAACCACATCTAAGTTATTTGGTTCAACATCTGCTGGTCCAGTTCCCATTATTCCTTCTAAAGGGTCGGCTTGTGAAAAGACAGTTTAGTTTGCCCTCTATATAAGCTGTTTTGAAGGAGCTAATTTGGATTAAAGTATCTATCTGGACCACTTGTTTTTCCCTTTGATGGTCAATGCAGTCTAATGTGGTCTGTGTAGTGCTGCAAGGAACTTAGAAACATATTGGAAAGGACAATATTCAAGGTTTTGCCTCCCACCTCGCCTTCTAGGCAATTTATATTTATACAGTTTAAAGTAAAAAGTGAACAGTCATTTGCCTCTAAAACAGCACCACCCACACTGTACACAATGGCAACATGACAACACTTTCTGACCTAATATACTTTTCATGCAACCTCTATCACAGATTTGAAACTAAAGTTATTGATAAAAGCACTTGCTAGTATCAACATTACATTTCATGAGACACCTTGTCATTTGAGATGACACATTTCATACAGTATCACAAAAGTAGCATAAGTTGGTCCACAGCACATGGCACTTAGTGTCTGATACACAGTATATTTTCAAACATGTGATAAATGAGTGAATTAGTGAATGAACAAACAAGCAAATAATTAATTTAAATAAATATCATGGATTCTGAAACTTTGAGTCTGCTGCAATCAGAAAACATAATCAAAAATGTACTAAAGCCAAACTAAGACTAACAGTCTAATGTTCTTAGAACTTGTAAGGTCAAGTAAAGATAGAGTCCTTCTTTCAAAAGGGTATGGTAGGAAAGATAACTTGCACTGGAAGGTAAAAGTGGAGAAAAAGGAAGAAATGAGAATATCTATCTATTTATGTCTACATTATGATATATATATATATATATATATATATATATACATTTGCATTTGTATGTATATAAACGTGTATATCAGAAGATAGACATTCATTTCGAAAAGTTACTTTCCTAAAAGGCAGAGTATTACCAGTCTTATAAAAATTTACAAAAGATAGTTAATTGTTTGAGAATGATTTTGAAAAAACAAGAGATTTCTTAGCCAAAAAGAAATTTTTTTCTAAAAAATATAGTTCTATAAGAAGCAAATTCAAAAACTTCCTTATATCTCATGCTATGAAAAATCTGGAATGATTTTTCTTTGGGAAAAATGTTTAGAAGAATAATATTTTAAAAAGGAGGTAAAAGAACTGGATACTATTATTGCTGCTTCTAGACTCCTAATATTTTGAACTAAAACTTAGTCTAACTTCTGCTGTCCTCTACTGTTATCTGCCTACACACTGTAGGACCAGGGAAAAAATTAGAAAAAAATAGCAAAATAGCTGTTCTCTCTTTCTGAGAATCTGTGACTACTCTTACTAACCATTATCCCCAGGTTATTTGTCTGAATTGGGAATGACCAGGAAAGTTAACTGAGCCCAAGAGGAAATAGCTTCTTAGCCATCTTTGAATAATTATCTAAGATTTCCAAGATTACTATAATTTTTAAAGAAAGCTTAAGTTTGCCTTCCTCTAACTTGTGATTAAAAAACTACTTAAATACCCTCAAAGAATTAAAATAAGCAAAAAGATTTACTTGAAAGTAAATCTGCTCTATTAATTATCAAGAAACAATTACTGATTAGCAAGGCACAATGCTATACTTAGGTACTTTTGATTAAAAAATGTTTAAAACACGGTCTCTGCCCTCCAAGGCTTAGACTAAAGTAGACATTCAGAGATGGAAGTCATACTGATAAAATCATATCTTTAAAAATACAAATTAGTACACCAATGTTCATAGCACCATTATTTACAATGGCCAAAGGAAGCAACCCAAGTGTCCACGGACGAATGAACAGATAAAGAAAATGTGCCCTGTACATACCATATTATTCAGGCTAGGAAAGGCAGGAAATTCTGACACATGCTACAACATGGATGAACCTTGAGAATATCATGCTAAGTAAAATAAACCAATCACAAAAAGAAAAATACTGGATGATTCTATGTATATGAGCTATCCAGAGTAGTCAAATTCATAGAGGTAGAAATTAGAATGATAGTTGCCAGGGACTGAGGGGAGGGGGAATTGGATAGTTATTGTTTAATGGCTACAGAGTTTCAGTTTTACAAATGAAAAAGTTCTAGAGATTAGTTGCACAACAATGTGAATATAATTAAAAATACTGAATTGTACACTTAAAACTGATTAATATGGTGGGGGGGTGGGATATATGGGAGATTGGGATTGACTATATATGAAATACTATACATATAATACATATGTTTATATACTATATATAAAATACTCTATCATATATAAAATAGATAACTAATAAGGACCTACAGTATAGCACAGAGACCTCTATTCAATACTGTGTAATGACCTATATGGGAAAAGAATCTAAAAAGGAGTGGATATGTGGATATGTATAACTGACTCACTTTGCTGTACAGCAGAAACTAATATAACATTGTAAATAAACTATACTCCAATAAAAAAACTAATAAAAAGCTAATTAATATGGTAAATTTTATGTTATACGTATTTTACCACAATTTTAAACAAATACAAATTGGCATAAGCTAAGTGCCAAGCAAATGGTGCAGAAAAAAATGATACAGTAGCTCAGAAGGAGGAGCAATTATGAGATATGGAACAAACAGTGAAAACACTATGTTTTTTCTTAAAGGAAAAAATAAGACTCAATTAAGCAGACAGGAGTTGAGGGAAGGTGTGACAACCAGAAGCAATGGCAAACAGATAGGAACAGACATCATCTAGAAACAATGTAGATCACAGTTTGGCTCACAGGGTTCAAACAATAGCCATGGAGACAAGCTAGAGGGTAAGGCTATGAAATAGGGAGGAAAATGACTGAGGCAATTCTTCTCATTGAGTAGCTTTCACTGAAATGAAATAATAATCATCACACTTTTATTGAGAGTAAAGGCAAGAGGAAAAAAGGAGATTCATAATTTCGTATTCATTCATCACTTACATTCTCCGACTCCTTTGATAAAGGAAGTGTAGAGACACATATCATAAGTTAGATGCCACACCTCTGATGAGGGAGGGGCCTAGAGATAATAATTTGTGTAAAGAACCAACCTGAGTATTTCACTTATTCTGACTGGCAATTTTTTAATTTCATTATCAGCATTGCATATAATCTGGTATTTTAAAAGTTCCCACTACATAAATGATGCTAATATTACAGAAAAATGCACGTCCCAAGGTACCTCAATTCATTAACAGTATTGAAGGCTAAAAACAGACATTCTGAGAGACAAATTATCCCAGTTGCTATTATGAAATCATCCTACAACTAACCACCAGCCCTAAAGCAGGATAGTCACTAGGCACGCTAAGCCACTACACTCCGTACTTAACACGATCATTTATCTTAACCCCAAGAATGAACATTTCTATTCTCCCCAAAGCACTTTAAAAATTTAAACCAAATGTTTCTGAATAATCTTCTTGGATTTTATGCTGTGGTAAAATTTGGCTAATAGTCATCTCTTAAAAATATTTTTCATATAGATTACAGACAGCTAGAGTATAGGTAGCAAAACAGACAAAAGGAGAATACTAGTCTTCTTAAACTGGAAAGAATCTGCTTTAGATCTCTTAAAGAGTTCCTATCTTTTCTGGATTTAGTGCGGAAATGATTAAATTGTTACGCTAATCAGCTTGTGCACATCACTCTTATCTAAACAATTTCAAAATACCTGAATCCGAGGCAGAATCCAGCAGCCAGAGGAAGACAAACTATATTCAACAAAGGAGAAAGATTGCTTTTGTTGAGCAATCACCTAACATGCCACTAACTTCAGCTCTTGGCCAGATTTGTTTTCCTTCACTTCTGCAAGTCACTGAGGAAATCCAAAAAGAGTACTTTCTTCAGGTCTGATTTTTTCAGTGAGGGAGAGACAATGTGTGTGTGTGTGTGTGTGTACCCTAGAGGGGTTATTCTTTAATTCTAGTTCCTTAGGCTTTGAGGACTTGACGTACAAATATACAGATATATAGAGATGTGACATATAATAATAAGTTGCTCACAATATACAATACTTTAATACATTGCCACAGTAACTATAGGAAAACAAACACTCCTCCTGCTTTCATGCAAAGTAAAGAAGTCCAATCTGGCTTCAACTTCTACTCTGCTGAAACCATTTCCTTCAATGACATTTAGGACTGTCTGTGGGTTTTTCTCAGTCTCAAATCTCACTGACCTCCCTACAGCCTTTGACATCAGCGACCATGCCTTCTTTGAAATGTTCTACTCCTTATGTCTGTGTTGCACTAGCCCCTACTCTCCTTATCTCTCAAGTCTCTGGTCTCTTTTTCTTCCTCCTGTTCTCTAACTATGGACATCCAAATTCCTCTACTTAAGGCTATTCTCTCTACATGTTGTTTCCCCCAGTGATCTCCTACAACTTCAACTGTCATATCAATGGAAAAACTCCCAAACAGAGAACTCCAGCCCACCTTTCTCTGAACTCTAGGTACTTTAAATAGTCATGTCTAAGACAAATTCATTAAGGCCTCATACTGCACCAAACCAACTCCTTTAAATTCTGTTTCTGTTCATGGTAATACCATCCTTCCAGAACCGAGGCTCGTGACCTTAAAAATCAATTTTGATTCCTCCTTCACCCTCACAGCCAGTCAGTCAGATAGTCCTGTTGATGCTTCTTTCAAAAAACAGAGTTACTGAAAATAAACATGAAAGTATTTCATTTTTATTTCATGATAGAACATGAAAGTATAAATTTCACTCCTAAACATAGTGATCTGTATCAAACTCCAAAACTTTTTATAAACTGTCATTTCATCATCTGTATGACAGGAATAATGTAGTTGCCCTACCTACAATAAACAAAACATAATAGCACACTGAAAATCCTAAATCATCATATAAATATCACTATCTCAAGTCTTCCTATCCACTCCCATTGTCACCCTAATCTAGTCATTTATTCAGATACTTATTCACTCATTCATTTATTCATTCGTTTTTCTTTATTCTTTCTACAAAATTTACTGAGGGCCAACTGTAAGCCAGGCACTATGTTCAGCATTTAAGACATAACAATAGGAAAAACAGACATGGTACCTTACAAAACTTACAGTGTAACATGAAAGCCAGAAAATAGGTGCACATAGATATGAGAAGGTTCTCTGGGAAGGCTTCCCAGAAGAAGAAACATTAAAGTAAGAAACGACACATAAAACAAACACGAGTTTATATGATAAGGGAGTGGAAGAGAGTGGCAGTGGGAAGCAAGGTGAGCAATTCTTGGCAAAGGAAACAACACATTCAGAGCCTTCAAACAAGAATGAGCACCCTAATGGTGCCATCCTCTTTCCCACATCTACACCTTTATTCCAAGCATTTTTCTCCCTTCAGAATCTTTCCCCGTTCCAATCTCTGCCTATTGAAATTATATGCATCCTTCAAAGCCCAGATCAATGATATATACGCAACTTCAAGGACAGTACTTGACTCACACCAGGCATGAGGTAACATTTGCTAAACGAATGGATGATGAAATCATCATTCTTCCCAAATCACAAATCTGCTTCATATTACAAATATGTATGTGCCTGCCCTTGAAGTAAAGGACATGTCCCCACAGTGTCTCATGCATAATAAGTGTTGGAAAAATATTTGTAGAATGAATAACTCTAATAATCTAAGATGAAGCAGAGCTGTTGAAGAATGGTATTTTCATCTTCGACTCCTGACTTCACAATGATTGAGCAGAACAAAAAGAAAATGCAAAGTATTATTTAGACAGAATTATATTAATACTGAACATTAGGTCTTCCATAAAATACCTCACAATAATGGAATTTATTTTGGTATTTAATTTCCTGGATGGCTTAATTCTTAATATTTTTGAATGATTTTCCTGTAGAAAAACGTCTAAATTTAAATACTGTTGGGGATGACAAAACATTTTTATAATATTTTTAGAATATTAAGAAGGAGTCTTTAATTAATGAAATGGACACTCTAAAAAAATTAGTTGGCACCTCACCTTACTAAAACAAAGACAAATTTGGAAATGTCAATTGTACTTTAATTTTATTTAATGTTCATGATATCTTTTTTGGAATCATGCCTCAAGCCACCATTGCAGAATTGTTACTCAATCCATAATTTGTTATGGAAAAAACTATGTTAAATTTGGGGCATTCCATTTTTCAGATCAAAGAAGGCAAAGTGAAAAGGTAGGAAAGGGGCTTTCAAAAGAAAGGCAAAAATGCTGAATAAGAAAAAAATATTCCTAGTTACTATATAGTAGTACCTGTAGGAAAAGCAGCCCAAGGAATGGCAGGAGATGTAGTTTGGGTTTCACCACTTCCACCATCGAAAATCTCTGCAGCCTATAAAACAAATGCAAAATTATTTTAGAAAATCTGAAAAGTATAAATGCTATTTAAGCAATCAAGCCTCCCAATTCTGCAAATGTAATTCTCTGTAATACCCCACACATTTTCAAATTTCCTCTGAATACTCAATTGCTTTTCAGTCTTCATTGCTACCACCCCCCACTACTAGAGACTACCCCCAGTGTTTGTGCTCTATATCTTTGAGTAAAACTCTTCCTTCCTTTCTCAAATATACCTCCTGCCAATGAAATTTAATTTCATATATCCTTAATCACATTTTCATTTGTGAACTTTATATCTAAGTATTCTAAACTAACTACCACAGCGTTTACCTATGTAAATAAGAAAAATACACCATTTTTCTTCAAAAGTCTAGAGACTAAATCTTTTTCATTAATTATCACAAGACCAAAAAGAGATCAACCTAAAGAAACAGGATTCATCCATATCCTTGAATAATCTACCAGCTGAACTTACTAGCATTCAACATTTAGAGAATTCCTAAAGTTGACATTTAAATTAAAGCCTCCTATTAAACAGTTTTAAAACTATGAGGCAGTCAATTACTGAATGTTGAGCTTGTGGGTAACAGTGCAGAGCTTTCTCTCTCTTAAGTGTTCAGGTCACAGCAAAATTATCATTGAAAAAAAGAGCCAGAATTTCAACTTGGATTCTGCATTGAGTTGTCAGCCAAGGAGAAGTCAATTGGGGCAATCTGCCACAGGAGCTAAGTGACGTAGAATACAGTAGCTACTCTCCACAAGCTATGACAAATAAACATCGTTTATATACCCAAGGATAGAGACCTTCCATATTTCTATAACAGTATACAGAAAGAAAGAACCCTAACAACTGTAATTAAATTGGAATGGCCGGTTAACTTTGTACCTATATAATATTAAAAGGAACAGATCCGTTGAATACACGCTGAAGTATAACTGTTACTCTAAGAAACACTATTTACTCTTTTCTCTGATATAATAAATCAAGTAGCATAATAAGGTAGGAGAAGTCAATTGGGGCAATCTGCCACAGGAGCTAAGTGACGTAGAATACAGTAGCTACTCTCCACAAGCTATGACAAATAAACATCGTTTATATACCCAAGGATAGAGACCTTCCATATTTCTATAACAGTATACAGAAAGAAAGAACCCTAACAACTGTAATTAAATTGGAATGGCCGGTTAACTTTGTACCTATATAATATTAAAAGGAACAGATCCGTTGAATACACGCTGAAGTATAACTGTTACTCTAAGAAACACTATTTACTCTTTTTCCTCTGATATAATAAATCAAGTAGCATAATAAGATTCAGTAACATAAATAAGATTCAGTCACCCAACAAATCCCAAAATACTAAAGCGAATACAGGAAATATACAAATGTGATAAACAAAAAACAGTGTTAGATGAAATGAAGAAAACAGGTAAGTTCATATTCTAAATATCTCCATACTAACAGCTATTAAAGATCAACAGAAGAGAAAATGATCCTAACCTAAACTCACACTATTCTTTCATGACATTCAGAGCACTGGATATATACTTAATATCTCATTTCTCCTATTAACGTCATTAATTACAGTCCCTATCTCTAACAATCTCCTTTTCACCAAGTTCCAAACTAGGTAAAGGCCTTTCTTAAAGAAAAAGAAAAAAGCAAAAATCACAGAGCTCACTTGATGGTAGTTCCAGGACTTGAGCTCAGGCATCCTGACTCCTAATCCAGAGATTTTCCTGCCAGACTATACTGGCTCCATAAAAATAACTGGGTTACAAAATATTTCAATAAAACGAACACACACTGAAAAGGATTAAGGAAAAGACAGTGCTTCTTCAGCTAACAATTTCCTTACAAAGCATCCAACTAAAACCTAAGAGAATAATCCAACAGTGCAAACAATTAGCTCTATAAGCCACCAAAAGGCCGTGTACTTAATATACTAAATCAACTCATTACAGGTGTAAGCATGAAAATGTGTGACAGATCTTCAATATTCATCCCTCCTCTCACAAGTATTTCCTAAAAGACATGTATCCCAGCAAAATCATCTGCAGACAATTTCCCAAACCTCTTCTTTACTGCTTCCACTAGTAGTACTTAACTACCTCAATTTAAACCGTTCCTATGGTCATGACCAAGTGTTCAATAACAATAAATCAGTGTTAACTTTCAGAGGGAATATATTTTAATTTTTCTTGATTTCATTTTTTAGTCCAGAGTTATATTCAAAAGGATCAAGAAAGGATCATGAACACCAATGATAAATAATACATTTAGTATACTCTATTATAATCCCACAAAGTTAAAACAATTACATAAGCAAAATAAGGTAAATAACAGCACATACCTCAAAACCACCAAAATCATCATCATCCATTCTTTAAGTGCACCTGAAAAACAGAAGACATTGAAACAAGCCCACACACAGAGTCATTTATGTCAAGACACTTCTCTCACTTAAAGGTATATATACATTTTGATTTTTTTTTTTTGTTTATAAATTAAAACTATTTCATTTGGGTTAAAAAATATATTTTAACTATATGCATATGTATTTTTAACACAAAAAGACTGAGGTTTTTTGGCAAAATTAGCCATTCTGGCAAAATTAACAATTTCTGTGACTTTTTCAGCAACCATGTATTTTGCCATTTTATGTTGAGACGCCAGGAGTGGAAAAATATTCTTTTACATTTTAATTTGCTTTTCCCAAATTGGCACTAGGGCTCAATTCAATAATGCTTCCTGCTTTTTGCATCTATTCCTCAGTTGTCTGGCAACATCAGCACAAACTCCAGTTCAGAACAGGACTGTGGTGAATTTTTGGAAATCTGTCCCACACCACAAAGGTTCTTCCCTCGGTTTCATGGCCGAGGTTGATTTAGATTTTCAAAATTGATCAGCATTTTTGAGCTGTGGCCACAACTTCTGGAGCATTTTGATATGTGTATTTTTAGCTGAAACTGCTTTGCACTTTTGGAAAAATGTGGAGCAAGTTACTAGGCTGATCAAGATAAATCAAGTCATGTATTCATGGAGACTAGGAAAGAGAAAAACACAAGCGAATATCCAGAATACCTCTCTTCTTTACCCTTAAAGTATGTAAGAGAGACAAGCAGTGGGATAATACATGCTTTATTTTGTCCTAATGCACATCATAAAAATAAAAGGATAAAACCATGAGTGCATGGGCTTTGGGGAAAAAAAAGAAAAAAGAAAGAAAGAAAGAAGGAGATGCTTTTATCTAACAAACAGTGAAAGAACTAAAAAACCTGGAAAGGTAAAATGAGTAATAGGTGATATATAGTAAAACAAAAAATAAATTCACAATAAATTGTGATGTGATACTCTGTTCAGTAACTGGTTTCCTTTTCTTTCAAAAGTGAATATATTCAAATATTAATTATAGTTTTCTTGACCCAGTAATACTAAACGGACTTGATTACAGAAAAACAATCTTCTCCAACTTCTAAAAAAAAAAAAAAACAGCTAGGCAAATTAAATCATATGCTAAGCTCTAATTCTAAAGGTATTTTCCAAGGCATTTTGCTTTGAGCTATAAAGCAGTAGTTATCTACAGCCATGTTTTGCCTTGTCACTAAAATTAATACTAATGCCTTCAAAAATAAAACTCAAAGATAGTCAAAGAAAAATAAACAGTAAAAAACAATCTCAAGGATTGCTTTGTTTTAATAGGCAAAGAAAATTTATTTTCACAGAAACTCAGTAGGTAATGACACTATAAGGAATATGTAGACAGAAACACATTATAAAAAGGGACTACATTAAATTAATCAGAATATGACACCAGTATTGTCACCATTACCCACAATTTAACAATCTGTTGAAAAATTTTTAAAAGATGTACTTCTCCAAAAATCAAAGCTAAGCAACTCATCCACATACACTTAAAAAATATAAACCAGACTTTCAGAAACTTTTGATGGTGGTTAGTATGAAATGGAATTCACATTAATTCTGTGTTGCAAGCGAATAGAAATCTGTATGTGATTACATTTTTCATGAAGGCATTATGAAAGAAGAGTGATATGGATACTGAGAATTAACCGAGTCAAACTATAAACACCAAGTTTGTGTTTTCCACATGTGTCCCACGAATCTCAGGAGACAATTAAAAGATATTTTTAGCATCTACAAACACTGTACCCAAATAACATGGTTTCAAACTATTGGAATTTTTAGAGTAATGCTTCTATGTGTTTTCGTAAGTCATATCCCAATAAGTTATTTGTAAGGTGCCAGAAAATTTGAAAACAAAAACAAACACCCATGCCTAACAATCATTTCAGCTTGTTTGCCTGTCGTAATGAACCAAATACCATCAGTTTCCTAAGTACTGATTTAGCTCTACAAAAGAACATATTAGTGACCACGATGCTTTCCATACCCCAGCAACTATTACACATTAAAATGCAGATTAGTCTTCCTGTACTTTATTTTCAAAGAAATACTAATATATTTTAAAAGACAAATGTGCCCTGAGTTTCTTAAAATACAGTACTAGAGAAATAAACATTATTATTTTAAAGCAATAACCTTTCTCTGAATAATTTAGTTTCAAATTCTGAAACAGTTTCTGTTTCCTTCTGAACATTTTAAAGAGCAGGAGGAAGCAAAATTAACAACACTGATTTGTAAAAGTCAATTTTACAAAATACAAAAACTAAAAATTAGTTTTTAAAAGGAAATATTACAAATGTGGGCTTCTTTATGGATTTAGCTAGTCCAATACATTGAGAACACTGTTTTGCCTACCGTGCATTTGTAAACCTTTGGGAAGATTTCTAGCATTTAACATTATCCCATTAAACTGCAAATATAACATAGCAATGCCAAATATATCTGTCATCTAAGTTATAAAATTATGAGCCTGGTCAAAAAATTGACAGTTCATGCAGTTCATTCTTTTGTGTCATGGCAGGGGGCAAGATGTATACTTTGTTATGTTGAAAGATTTCATAATATCTAGGTTTAACAATTCTCAGGCTTCTTTACATCTGAATTTAATCTCTTCTGTTGCACTATTATTTTAATTCCCTCCTTAACTAACCTCAGTATTCAATATATTGCTGATATTTCACAAGAAAAACATACACAACACTTAAAGTAACATTTTTATTAAGCAACTCTATAGAAGAGATCACTCAAGGTCCTCAAAGAGTTACGGCCTGGTGTGGAAGGGAGGGCAGTGTGCAAGAAAAGCATGCAAATATAACATGAAATATAAAAGGGTCTTAACGAAAGAAGAAAAAAAATCCAAGGGGGGAGAAAAAGATTTTCAGAAGGTGAAATGTCTAGTTGGAGCACCATGAAATGCTTCAGGTAAAAGGAGACATCTGAGATTTATTTCAAGAGACTTAGAGAATTTTAAATGGCACAATAAGAACACCCATCTTATTCAAGTCTTTTCCCAAAATCTTTTCCTAAAAGATAGCAAGCAAAGATTTGACTGTTTGCTTTCACATAAACACAGGGTCAAAGAATAGGTAAAATGAAAAAACTGCAAAAAAAAAAAAAAACTGAAAGCAAATACAAGGAAGATGAACCTTACACTACCAGTGGGGAAAATGAGAATCAATCACGTTTACATCACAGAAACCACAAAAGGCTCAAGACTGGTCAACGCAGAAAGTTGGGTAAAGATGAGACTCAAAATAAGAGTCACAGTCAGATATATTCCACCATCCCCTCCCAGAATCTGCACAACTGGGCAACTTACAATGCCTCATCACAGAAGAAAACTGAAGGTTTATTCCTTGGACAGGGTAAAACCAAGAATCTCTGGATTGGAAGACCAGAGACAGGTGACTAAGTCAAAGTTGTATTAAATTTTCAGACGCATTCCTCAGTCTTCTTTCACCACTCGGCAACCAAACTGCCACTTGCCAGGCTTCAACCTCTGAACAGCAAATTAGAAGATTCTTCTCTGGTGAATCTAATCAACCCATGAAAAAGAACCTCATCAGAAGTTCCACAAAGAAACAGTTCACTCAGGTAACACTACTTTGACAAACCCTACCCACACACAATTTCCCATTTGCTCCTTATTTCAATAAGAGACAAAGTAAGTATAATGGTTAAAAGAAGGGACTATGGAGTCAGGCTGCCTGGATTCAAATCCTAGCTCTGCCACTGACCTACTGTGTTATATTGTGCAAGTTATTTAACATTTTATGACTCAGTTTCCTCATCTGTCAGATAGGAATAATAACAATGTGGTAACCAATTCCTAAAGTCATTATGAGGATTAAATAAGTTAAAATAGATGAAGCACTTAGAACAATGTCTGATACACTTTAACCATTATGTAAGTGTATGCTACTTTATTATTAGTATCTAACTCTTAACATATGAGCAGACTGCCAAGGACAATCAAAGATATGAAGAAAGTATCTAATATGAAAAACAGAGACCAAAAAATGGAATAAACAAAGACTACATAGTAGAGAAATTTTTCTAAAAAATAAAAACTATAACTAATACCTTCAGAGAGTTGAGAACAGAAGACAGAGCATTCATGAAATAAGAACAAGAAGCTTTAATTTTTTTTTTGGGGGGGGGAGGGTGTAAAACAAGACCAAGGTCTTGAAAATAAAAATGATTACAGAAATGAAAAACTTTAGGTTGGGTAATAGAGCTGAGAAAATCTCCTTTAAAAAGAAGAGTATAAAAGAAAAAGAAATGGAAAATCAGAGTAAAAATATAAGAAAATTACAAGATCCAGTCTAGAATATGTAATATTTAATTATTAGGAACTCTAGAAAGACAGAACAGAGAAAACAAAAGATAAGAAATCATCAACAAAATAATAATAAAAGAAATTTTCTAAAACTAAAGTATATAATTTGCAGATTTAATGGTTCCTCATGTATCTAAGAAAATAGAAGTAAAAACCCACACTAAGTCACAGCAGAGAAAAAGAGAAGATCCTACAAGCTTCTAAAGAGATAAAATAGGTTTTATACAAAGGATAAAGAATATATGTAATGGCATTAGACTTAACAAGAGTATCACTGGAAGGCAAAAAACAATGAAGAAATGCTTCTAAAATTGTGAGGGAAATTCTACAGCACAGAACTTTATAACCAGCTTATTCACAGAAGTCAAAAAAAAAAAAAAAAAAAAATTCCCAAACACTCTATGGAGTAAACCAAGGGAATAAGACATGAGAAAGACATAGGATTAGGAAAAAGGAAATCCAACTAAGGTGAAAGGCAAAGGGAATTCTCCCAGAAAAAATGAAGTGAGTTCCCAAGACATCTATGTAACAAGAAGAGAGAGCAACCAGTCTAAATTGGAGTAGAGCGGAAAGCTCCTGGGAGATGTGTTCAAGGAAATGAAATTAATAGACTGTCTCTGTTTTACCGTCATAGGAGTAATATTAAACAACTGGGGGAAAATTTAGGCTTGAATTAGTGATTAGAAAATTAACCAAAAGAAAACAGTGAGAAAATAATGTGTTGGACAGGAAAAGTAAACATTATATACTATATTTTTCAGCTGTGAATAGTACTGACATTGTCATAATGTAAACAATGAATAACTAACTGCGCCAAAATTATAACCATATTGGGAAGGTAAGAGAAAGAAGACGAAGGATGTGGTATGAGGCAGTGGGGCTGGTAAAAGACAGTTAAAGCCTCATTTCCATAATGGAAAGACAATGGATATGAAATTTAAAAATCGAGAAGTAGCAATAATAAACATGTTATTTTGTGATTCACTGGTAAACACTAAAAGAATCAGCTATATATGCTGAACATCTTGCTTCTAGAAAGCAAGAAATGGAGAGGCTGGAAAAGAATAGAGGGCATTAGGAGATGGCTGTGGGTCATAACAAGCCTTTTACAACTTTAAACTGTGGTCACGCATAACTGAATTTTTTTAATGATAGCATAAAACATCATGGCACAATGAATCAACTACCCATTATTTCCATCAAAATACTACTCTGAAAAAGAAAACTCAAGGTAAGTTTTTTTTTTTTTCAGAACAAACTATAAAAGAAGGCTTAAATGTTTTAAATTAGCATTTAATCAGTGAATAAATGAAAATGTATCATGTTAGTCTCCTTCATAACATGTTCCCATATTATAAGTATTTATACAAAATGTAAAAGTGTACCTTAGACACCAAAGTTGCTCAAAACAAAATGCAAAAAACACCAAACAGAGAAACAGACAATTTAGGTAACTGACTTCAGAAAATACAATCTCCAAAGATTATCCAGATTATTCAATCAGCCCAAAGTGCCTTACTAGTTAACACTGTCCATTCAGCATTTAATTCAATCTCTGTCCTATCTGGAAAACTACTGGCTAACCAACATCTGCATAATCACAATATTTTTCCATTTGAGACTATTTCATGCCATGTTTCCTAGAAGCAACAGACAGGTGATTTTTTTTTCAGACAGTCCAAAGCAAATATAAATTGGTAAGAGGAAACATAACAAAGGAAATACATATAAACACAGACAGACACACACATACCCTTAGTTAAGGTTAAAAATGAACAGCCATTAAGATTGAACTAAAAGGAAGAGTCTAATCATATAAAATCAGAATTTCAAGTTTATCTGTTCAAGGAAATTATTTGTTTACCTGAATTTCCCTAGCTCTTCCAAGGTAATGTAAGGACCATTTCTTAACCTTTCTTTCTACTCCCTACGACCTTGAACTATGTAGCTCCTAGCACATATTAGGAGCTCAAAAAATATTTTTGAATCAATGCTTTTGGAATAAATGACTCAATAAAAGCAAATGAGTTACTAATAGTTCCTCCGTAACTTCCCTTTTCCTCTTCTTTCTCCAAGAAAAATACGTTGGAGTTTGAGCACTAAAACAGCTCTACCTTTATTAAGGCATGAGCCTGAGAGTCTATATCTTAAAAGAAATTATAGTGCCACACTCCACTCTCTTATCCAATTATTATCGTGGCTAATGATAATTTTGAAACTTCCTATATGAAGCCGAATTGCAGAATTATTACCATACTATAAATAATACTGCCAATGGCAAAATATAATCACAAGTTAAAAAAAAATAACTGAGATGTATATTCACTACCTGAAAAATATTCTACTCATAAATGATGAGATAGGAAAACACCCCAACCAGAACTAATTCTAATAACTAAACATTTTCCTTTATGTAATTTTCATCTGTGCTATCAATTAAGTCTTTGTGTTTGCCAACCTTCATTCAGGAAATTTACATGTCCCAGCAGATGAGAAAAAAAAGCACTTAGACTGTCCAATTGCTTAATCTACTTTCCAACCCGGTTAATTCTTCTACCTCCTCCAACTCCTTAACAGCAATCTTTCCCTCAGCTGGTGGTCTTCTGATCATATCTCACTCTCAATCTTAATGCTCTCCCCAAATTTTCCAGAATTAACCACCTCATTGGGGCCAGTCATATATACCCAACCAAATAATAAATATTTTCATATGGTTATCCTGCTGTCAATTCAAAATTCTCACTCTGTGAATTACACTCCTTCTATCTGGCAAAATCTCAACCCTCAATGAATTTTAAGGGGTACATACATCACCTCTTCTCACATTTTAAAAGAGGACAAAGGCCTTCTCTGGATAGAAAGAAACAAGACTAAAGAAATACTATAGTCCCTTTCTCTACCTTCTTTACTTCTAAGAAAAAAAGAAGAAGAATGATGAGAACAGGACATCCATATGTTCTCTACAGGTGAGGTTAATGTAGAGAGGTCAGCATGCATGCACAGTACAAGTTCTTTGGGTTCCTCACTGGGAACTTTGTGCCCATAAACAATATAATCTTCCTCTGGTCCAACTCCCATAAGAGAAGCTCACCAGAGAAAAACTTCATTTTCTTAGCATGGAGACATGTTTTTTAGCTTACGGGTAAGTTTAATTCAGGAGAGAACTTGTAGGAGGCCTCATTTCAGCCTCAGTCCATGCCACATTTACATTAAACTTTTAAGACTAGAGCCACTTTTCTGATTCCTATGACTCTTGGTTCTATGTCTCAATAGCTTCAGAATCTGGAGTGGTTACAAGGCAAGAGATAACAGCTCCCACAAAGAACCACCAACAATATCCAACTGCCTGTCTTCTGCTGAGAAGTATCAAAGGATTCATTATAAAATGCAGGTTTCCCATCTTCAACTGGGTCCACAGTGCAGCCTACCACACCCACTTTTTCTCTAATTGAGCCTCTTTCCCTCATTCTGCAAAGCTATTTCAAAGATTTTCCGCTCTCCTCAAACTTCCAACCTGTCTATTCCTTTCACTAATCAAAGCACATGACCAAGCCTCCTGCTAAACAGAGAAAACAAAAGGCATTTTAAGGGAAGGCCCTTAACTTTTTTCTACCAAAACTTTAGTTACCAGCAGTTATACCCAACTATTCCACTTCATTCTGCTCACAAGAAAAAAGGAATCCCTCCACCTACTTAGGGCTAATTCCTCATCTGTGCTCTGAGACCTGGCTCTCTCAACTATTCCCTCTCTTTATTAAATATTCAACTTTCCCCTTCTATTTGGCTCCTTCCTATTAACATTGAAACATGTTCCATGTCCTACATCTTTAAAAATGAAACAAAACAAAAACAAAAGCAAAACCATCCTCAACTACATTCTTCTCCAACCGCAGCCCTCTCCTTTTCACAACTCAACATCATAGATGCTCTATTCTTACAGCCCATGCCTGCAACCAATTACCTCCTTTTCACTAAATGCAAAAAGACACTTTCAATTCCTTGTCTTATTTGAACACTAACAGCATTTGACCAGGCTTTCCTTCTCAAAACACTCAATCCGTGGTTTGCAAAACAACCATACTTCTTCCCTCTTTCTTCCTATTTCTCTGACTGCTTCTTCCCAATCCCCCTTACAGGTTCTTCTTCTACCTACCCTTAAAATGTTAGTGTTCTAAGTGCTCCAATCTAGCCCCTCTTTTTATCTCATTTCAAATAAACTCTCTAGATTACCTCATTCATTCCTTCAGATTCATTTACAAACAAGTTAAGGAATCTCTAGTTCAGATCCATCTCCTGAGCTTCAGATCCATAAACCCAACAGACAATTGACTAGTTTCTCTTTCACCTAACAGGTACTTCAAATTCAATACAATCAAAACTGAACTCAAGATCTCTTCCATCAACCTCAAATTAACTCTTCCTCTAGGATTCCTTCACCCAGTGATTGGTACTGCCATCTACAACACAGTTGACCAAGACAAAAACCTGGAGTCATCCTTGCGTCCTCCTTCTCTCACTCCACACATCCAATCAGTCACCAAATCCTATGTCCTAAACACTTCTAGAATGCATGTACTCAATCACCAATACTTTCATCCTAGTTAAGGCACCTTTATCTTTCATCTGGTTTATAGTATCAGCCTTCAAAATAGTTCTCTGCTTCCAGTTTGCTCCTTTCTGTTCCATCCTCCACTCCACTACCCAAGTGATTCTTCTAAAGACTCATCTATTTAAAATTTTTCAAGGGCTCCTTATCAGTTTTTGGATGCAGTCAAAATTCTTAATATGAACTAACGAATCTGTGTAACCTAACTGTTCCTACCATCCTCATCTGTAGCATATCCATATACTGCAATCATTATTATTACTGTATTAGGAGATACCCTAAATATATTATTCTATGGCTAAAATAAACTTCCTTTCTTCTTCACAAAAGACTTTCTATTCTAAATCTGTTATTTTCGGTCAATAGTATTATTCTCTAATCTATCCAGAATGCAGAACTACGTGTTACCTTTTACACTTTACACTATAGCCAGGTATGTCATTCAGTCCTGTATTAGTTTCCTCGCTCCTCTTTCCTTTCTCCTCTGGTGACCATCCCTGTGATTCAAATATCTATCACTATTTCTGGAAAATTATCAGAACTTACTTTTAGTCACTTTGCTCTTCAATCCATTCATCACACTGGGTAACTCTTTCTAAAACAATTAAGTTTTAAACTCTAAAACTATCATCATATCAATCTCAACTCCAAATCTTTCAAAACAAGAATGACAAGTCCATGCCTCTATGGGACACAAACTTTGGAGCCTCACCATGTAAGCAAAGCAAACATGAACACAAAGTTGTGAATTGCATTGGCACTAATGATTAGAAGTAAAAATGTATCCTGTAAAAAAGCCTACAATTACATCACAATATTAAGGCAATATTATGAGGGTACTCTACACAACAAGCAATAGAGAAAAGTGTTAGTTAACAACACAATAAAATCAGTGTTGACAACTTTATAAAGTGCAGATCACAAATGTAATTTTCTCTAATAAAGTGTTTCATACCTTCCATAGTGTTATATGCTCGTCTACTTTTTTTTTATTTATAGTGAAGCCTCATTTAGCTGGACAGATATATCTGATAATCTCATCTAACTGAAACATGGTTGTTCTGATACAATAAGCATAACACTCTTAGGTAGATAACAGTGAAATTATAAACTCAGTGTCTCAGTGTTCAGATACTTTAACCACAGACAGCTTTACACTCTTGATTAAGAATTTGTTGGGCTTCCCTGGTGGCGCGGTGGTTGAGAGTCCGCCTGCCGATGCAGGGGGCGCGGGTTCGTGCCCGGGTCTGAGAAGATCCCACATGCCTCAGAGCCGCTGGGCCCGTGAGCCATGGCCGCTGAGCCTGCGCGTCCGGAGCCTGTGCTCCGCAACGGGAGAGGCCACAACAGTGAGAGGCCGGCGTACCGCAAAAAGAAAAAAAAAGAATTTGAGAATTTGTTTACTCTTCTACTAGACATAATTAGAAGCCCCCAAGTGCCTCTCTGACCTCAACTATAATTCCCCCGACTCACTTTCTTCTAGCTACATGTAACCTCCTATCATACTCCTGCCTCAAGGCGTCTGGGTTTTTAATTGTTTATTCTTTTTTTTTTTTTAAATAAAATTAGGATATGAAAACCCACCACCAAGCATAAAACTGAAGATCCTAACAAAAAATTACACATAACCCCTCCTTGGACCTCTCTGGACTCACAATCCTAAGTTTATTTTTCATCATTCCTTTGCTTTCAAGTTAATGAAGTTCCATTTTATCTACACTAAAAAAAAGCAGATTATTTTTATTTTAACTCTTTTTTTTTTTTTGTGGTACGCGGGCCTCTCAACGCTGCGGCCTGTGGGCCTCTCACTGTCTTGGCCTCTCCCGTTAAGGAGCACAGGCTCCGGACGCGCAGGCTCAGCGGCCATGGCTCACGGGCCCAGCCACTCCGCTGCACATGGGATCTTCCAGGACCGGGGCACGAATCCGCGTCCCCTGCATCGGCAGGCGGACTCTCAACCACTGCGCCACCAGGGAAGCCCTTAACTATTCTTAAAGAGTATCCCATGACATAAATTTAGGGGACTTAACTTTTTCACATAATATTATGTTGCTAATATTATTTTAGCTGCCATTCATTCTTTTGACTACTATAATATACCTCAGTTTATTCAGTCACTTTCCTGTCAATAGACAGTTGGGTGGCTTATAATATTTTGTTACTGAAAACAGAACTGCTATGAACATTCTCCAACACATCTACTTTTGTATATACACAGAATTTCTGTTGGGTGTATGTCTATTAGTAAAATCACTGGGTTTTAAGGTTTGTCTATGTTTAGCTCCACAAGATAATGAAAAACTATCTTCCAAAATGGTTGCTCGAATTCTACTTGCAGAAGCAACATATAAAAGTATTGTGAATCCACATACTTTCCAACGTTTGGTTTTAAATGGTATCTCACTGTGTACTTAATTTGATTTCCCCAATCATTAACAAAGTTGAAATCTCTTCATATGATTATTAATCACATATAGTTTCTCTTTTATCAAATACCTATTTATGTCTTTCACTATTTTTCTGTGTTGTTTGTGCTTTTTGAGTTGTATGATTTTTTTATATTAATCATTGTCAGTTGTGTATATTGTAAACATCTAGTTTATAACCTGTCTTTCACTTTCTTTAAGGCAGCTTTTGATGAACAAAAATTCTTAATGTTAACTGAATCTATTATTACAATAACTAATCAGTTTATAGTCTTATCTTTTAAATCCTTTCCTATCCTTAGGTTTAAAAAGATATACATATCTGTATTTTCTACAAATAAAAATTTTATATTTAACATTTAAGTACTTAACCCATCTGTAGTTTAAATTTTTTATATGGTAGAACCACAGATCCAATTTCTTTCTTTCTTTTTTTTGCCAATACAGATAATTTTTCCAATTACATTCAATGAATAGTAACTTCTTTCCTAACTAATCTGATATGTCATCTTTATCAGATACCAAAATTCCATAAATATGTGGCTGTTTCTGGCTATCGAATTATTTCAGTAGAAATGAAATCTATGATATTGAACCATCCTATCCATAAACATGTTATATAACTAAGATATACCATGGTTAATCTTTTTTTAATGCCTATTAATAAAATCTTATCAATTTCTCTAAAGAAGTCTTGTATATCTCCTGTTAGATTTATTCTTAGATACTGATATTCTATGATACATTAATGTCTTCTTTTATATTTTCTAGTTGTTGCTGTTGTATAATACGATTAAACTCTGTATATTTATCTTATATCCGTTCATCTTTGCTAAACTCATATCTAATAATTTATCTACATCTTTTGATTGTATATGTAAATGATCATATTATCTCCAGATAACAACAGTTTTATTTCTTTCCAATTCTTATTCTCTAATTTCTTTTTCTTATCTTAAAGCACTGGCTATGTCCTCCAATAAAATGCTATGTAGAAGAGGTAATGTGGTGATTATACTTTTCAAAGACAGTATCAAAACTACTTCCTAACTCACATATTCTCCTAAGAATGAAACAATGATATTCATTCCAGTGAGCTGTAAGGTCTCTGTCTTCTCCCTTTGAACCTATGTATATCGTTATGACTTCCACAGCCAACACAGCACAGCAGAATTAACATGTGTGACTTCCTCAGTTAGGTAATAAAAATGCAACTTCTGTCTTGTGTCCTTGTATTGTTCAACTTGTAAACTAGCTACCATGTTATGAGAAAAGCCAAGCCAGCCCACTTGAAGAGATGACACGGATAAGCCACGTGCACATTTTCCAACTGATTGCCTGAGTTCCCAGCCAGCAACTGGAATCAAACCACCAGATATACTTCCAGATGATTCCAGGCTCTAGCTAACAAGCCACTTCCAGTGTTTAAGTCATCCCACTGAGGCGCTAGAAAGGGTGGAGCAGTAACAAACCTTCCTATTCTGCAGTGTCCCAGTTCCTGACCCTCAGAATCCATAAGTATAATAAAATAGTTGTTTTATGCCTTTAAGTTTGAGATGATTTGTTATGTAGCAATAAAAACAGTAGATTGGGTTATAACATCCGTGCCTATACCATTCCTGTTTTTAAAGGGAATGTTTTTAATATTTCTCCATTTAAAAAGATGTTTGCTGATGACTGTTGGGTTTTTTTTTTTTAATAGTCCCAACAGGTTAAAGAATCTCCCTCTTTTCCTAATTTATTAAGCATCCTAACCATGAACTTACACTGATAATCAAATGTTTTTTTTCTACCTACTGACATTACCATATGATTTTTCTCTTTTAACCTATTAATGTCATCATTTACATTTATAGATCATGTAATAGTAAACCATCCTTGCATACCTGAAAAAAAGCCAACTTTGTGATAGCATTTTTCTTCTTTTACAATGTTGGTTTCAATCTGCTAATATCTTGTTTGAGATTTCTACAGCTACATTCATGAGTGAAATACATCTGCAATTTTCATTTCTTGTCATGCCTTCATCTGGTTTAGGTATCAGGGTTACGTAGGGCTTTCAGAACTAGGTGGGGCAACATCCTCTTTTTCTATTAATTAAAAAGAGATTGCATCAGATTGGAATAACCTATTTCTTAAAATTTTGGTAGAAACTTGCTTAGCAAATCATCTGGACTTGTTGCTTTCTTTGTGGTAAGATTCAATTTCTTATAATTATAGAATGATTCAGACTTTTAATTTCTCCCTCATTTTTTGTAAGTAATATTTTTCTAGAAATGCGTCTTCTACTTCTAAGTTTTTAAAAAACAGTTGACATAAAGTTGTTAACAGTATCATCATGGTTGTTATTTTTATTATGGTAAAATAAATACAACATAAAATTAACTATCTTAACCATGTTTAAGTGTACAGTTCAGCAGTATTAAGTAGATTCATATCATTGCGAAATCACCATCATCCATCTTTTCATCTTGCAAAACTAAAACTCTGTACCCATTAAACTATAACTCTCCATTCTCATCTCTCTAGTCCTTGACAACCATCACTCTATTTTCTGTCTACATGATTTTGACTACTCTAAGCGCCTCATGTAAGCGGAATAATACAGTAATTGTCTTTTTGTGACTGGCTTATTTCACATAGCATAATGTCCTCAATGCTCTTCCACGCTATAGCATATATCAGAATTCCCTTCCTTTTTAAGACTGAATAATATTCCATTATAAGTAAGTACCACATTTTGCTTATCCATTCATCTGTCAGTGGACACTTGGGTTGTTTCCATGTCTTAGCTATTGTGAAGAATACTGCTATGAACATGGGTGTACGAGTATCTTTTCAAGACCCTGCTTTAAATTATTTTGAATATATACCCTGAAGTAGAATTGTTAGAGTATGCGGTAATTCTACTTTTAATTTCTGGAGGAACTGCCATACTGTTTTCCACAATAGCTGTATCATTTTGCATTCCCACCAACAGTGTTCAAGGGTTCCAATTTCTCTACATCTTCATCAACACTTATTATTTTCTGGGTTTGTTTTTTTTTTTTAATAGTAGCCATCCTAATGGGTGTGAGGTGGTGTCTCATTACAACTGATTTTGCATTTCCCTAATGATTAATGATGTTGAGCATCTTTTCATGAGCTGATTGTATTTTGTACATCTTCTTTGGAGAAATGTCTATTCAAAACCTTTGCCCATTTTTTAATCTACTTGCTTGTTTTTAAAGAAGATGTTGGGGGTAGGAGTTTATTAATTTATGTATTTATTTTTGCTGTGTTGGGTCTTCGTTTCTGTGCCAGGGCTTTCTCTAGTTGTGGCAAGCGGGGGCCACTCTTCATCGCGGTGCACGGGCCTCTCACTA
The DNA here is from genome assembly GCF_003031525.2 of Neophocaena asiaeorientalis asiaeorientalis. Taxonomy (NCBI): domain Eukaryota; kingdom Metazoa; phylum Chordata; class Mammalia; order Artiodactyla; family Phocoenidae; genus Neophocaena; species Neophocaena asiaeorientalis. The sequence continues at coordinate 22,433,561 of NW_020176571.1, read as the reverse complement.
TCACGGCTTCTCTTGTTGCAGAGCACAGGCTCCAGACACGCAGGCTCAGTAGTTGTGGCTCACGGGCCTAGTTGCCTCACGGCATGTGGGATCCTCCCAGACCAGGGCTCGAACCCGTGTCCCCTGCATTGGCAGGCAGATTTTCAACCACTGCGCCACCAAGGAAGCCCTACTTGTTTGTTTTTTATTGTTGAGTTTTAGGAGCTCTCTATATATTCTGGGTATTAATTCCTTACCAGATATACAGTTTGCAAATTTTCTACCATTCTGTGGAGAAACTAAATCTTTCAAACACTGCTAGTAGAAATGTAAAATGGCACTGCTACTCTGGAAAATAATTTGTCAGTTTCTTTAAAAGCTAAATATACACTTACCAAAAGATCTAGCAATTGTACTTCTGGGCATTTTTCCCAAAGAAATGAAAACTTATGTCCACACAAAAATCTGTACACAATTGTTCATAGCTTTGTTTTTAACAGTCAAAAAATGGAAACCACCAAAATGTCCTAAAATAAGCGAACGTTTAATCAAACTGTGCCACATCCATGCCACTGTAGTATTAGTCAGCATTAAAAAGAAAAGAACTACTGATACACGCAACAAGTTGGATGTATCTCAAGGGCATTATACTGAGTGAAAAAAAGCCAATCTCAAAAGGTCAAATACTGTATGATTCCATTTATATAACATTGTCAGAATGACAAAATTGTAAATATGGAGAACAAATTAGTGGTTGCTAGCGGTTGGGGATGGTGGGGAGGGAGGGAGTAGGGATGACTATAAAAGGGTAGCACAAGGATATCTTATTGGTGACAGAATAGTTATGTGTTTTGATTTGATATTGGTTCTGTGGTAAAATGACAGAACTGTACACACACACACTGTACCAATATCAACTTCCTGGTTTTGATATTGTACTACAGTTACATGAAATACAACCATTTGGGAAACTGAATGAAAAGTAAGCAGGACTTCTCTGTACTATCTTTGCAACCTCTTATGAATCTACAAACATTTCAAAATGAAAAGTTTTTTTTAAATCCACACATCTTAAAAAAGATAAAGTATGTATTTTACTAAAATAAAATCTAAGTGTGTCTCTTTTAAAATGTTTTGTCTTATACTGTATTTTCCTTTGAATCGGCTCATCAATTTATCACATAACTGCCTTAGGTTCATAATGCATTAATTTAGTACGTTTTAGAAACACCAACACCAATGACTTGACAGAAGAGATGTGCCCATTTCGAGGCATAAATACTATTTACCTCAGTCTTTTATAAACAGCAACAAAAATTATGAGACAAACAAAAAAGAAAGTCAAGAGACAAAGAGATCAACAAAACCAGGCCAGGAGACCGGGAGATGATCCAGATGACAGGAATTAAAAAAAAAAAGCAACTGTGATTAATATAAGAATACAGTGGAAAGGTAGAAAACATGCATACCATGGCTATCAACAGATAGATGGAAACTAGTAAAAAGAGTAAAATGAAAATGCTGGTAATGAAAAACACAGTATCAGAGAGGGAAATATCTTTTATGGGCTTATCATCATAATGCACAGAACAGAAAAAAAAAAAGCAGTGACCTTGAAAATAGATCAACAGAAATTATCCAAATTGAAACACATACAAACATATATTGAGAAAAAAGTATCCATCCTTGAACTGCAGGACAGTATCAGAGGGCCTATCATATGTGTAATTAAAATTGCAGAAGAAAAGAGAAAACAGAGAGAAATATTTAAAGAGATATTAGCTGAGAGTTTTTCAAAATTAATTAAAGACAACAAACACAAACCAAGAATATTCAGAGAACCCACACCAGATAAAGTGCACAAATTCTCACAAAACCTAACGTGAGGTAAGATACATACAAAAAAGTAAAGCATATGAGAGATTTGGAAAGATCCCTCAAAATAGGATAGGAAATTAAAAGCAAATTATCCTTCTCCTCTAATATGTAATAAACATCTCGGCTACTTATTCCTCATACATACTCTTCAAATCTGAAAAAGAAAGTTAAAGGTTTCAGTCATCAAATAACTGAATAACATACAATAGCTAAGCTGTTACAGAATTGGCTGTCTGAATCTATGCCAATACTATAACTTTAGAAGTATGAAAATATGCTAATAATTTCCAAATACTCAACATTTTTCTCCTAGTAAGAAATATGGCACATGAAACCAAAGATTTCTCATTAGTAAATCATGAAGAGACTGAAATTTTTAGCGTATTGATAAAGATGCTCAGTTGAACTCCAAATGTAAACAGTCTGCAAATGCCTAAAGCATACTTAAAAATTATTTACTCACTAAGAACACCTATTATAGGGCTAGATATTAATTTTTAATGAGTATTTCTTCTAAATTTTGCTTTGCAATATTTGAACCATACTTTTCTCGAGAATTTTATTGCCAAAACAAGATAAAAACAATTCATTATGATGCCCTACATACAGTTTTCATTTTATCCTATTCACTTCCAGTACTCAAATATATACATGTGTTTAAATTACACATGAAATTATAAATTTCTTTTTCATATATTGCACCATTAATATAGTTCTAAGTCATTATTGACTTTGTAACTGTACTATTCATGATTGTATTATTTATGCCTGCATAATATTCCATCAACATGACAATTTAACCATTTTCCTATTATTAAACATTAAAGTTTATCTAATATATTCCCTCATATAGAGCCAACACCACAATGACTTCATTATGCATTACCTTTTTATTATTTTAGGCCTTAGTATAAACTCCTAGATACAGAATGATTAGCTCAAAGACTGTGAACACTGCTTGATGAAGTTTTTTGTTCAATCACTTTCCAAAGGAGGTATACTAATTAACACCACTACATGCAATTTTTAAAGAGTCTTTTATAGATATAAATACGTAAATATATAATTTTAACTTTAGAGCATAAGTACGATCATACCATCATAAAACTGTTGTTTTTAATCCAATCTTTTTCCTTTATGAACGTGGTTCCCTACCTCACATATACCTTCCTTCCTTTCACACATATCAGTGCCACCCATCTACTGACCCAGACAGTCCAAGTAAATAAGCTAATATGTATCTAGCCTGTATCTCTATTCTCATATAATCATATCCAATTATGTATTCTCATATACACATCTACATACATAATGGTATTGTCACTGCATTTTCTTTAAAATATAGGATGTCACAGACATTTTTCATTACCTTATTTTTTCTCACATCATAATACCCAATGGAAATCCCTCCTAGTCTACTGGTGGTATATATCTGATTCATTCTTCTTAACTGCTACTAAGATTCCATCCTTTAGATATTTAATAAATACATATTTATTCAGCCATTCCTCTACCAATAGATATGTACTTTGTTTCTGGTTTTTTGCCACTACAAATAAATGCTTGTACAGAAACTTTTATATGTGGAGGTATTTTTCTATGGGCTAGATTCCAAATCATGAGATTGCTAGGTCAACTAGTACATATAGTATATTTTTAATTTTAATAGATGTTGTCAAATCATCTTCCAAAAAGGCTCCATTAATCCATCTTTCTACCAACAAAGTATAAAAACAGCTTTTTCTCTTAGTTTCCTGTCAGCAAAAGATTATTGTTGGTCCTTTTCTCTTTTTCTTTTTTCTTTTCCATAAAGGGTAGGGGCTGAGGAGGCAGTTTGATAGATATAAGGTTATATTACATTTTTACCTTAATTTGCATTACTCTACTAGTGAGTATGAACATATTTTTACACGTTGTTGGCCATTTGAATCTCCTTCATATCTTGTACTAATCTTCCTGTATTGTTGTTTGCTCCCTTTTTGGCAATATCTAAGTAGTTATTTCATGTAAAAGATATCCATTTTGTTCTTCCTCTGCACTGCAAATATTTTTATCAAACCCACTGTTCGTATGCTATATTTTGTCATTCAAAAGTTGTTTCATAAAGTCAAATATAGCTTTCCTTCTTTATAGTTTACAGATATTTAATGGTGGTTAATGTCTCCCTCACACCAAGAATGCACATGTAATCTCCTATATTTAGTGCAGAACTTTTATTATTCTTTCCATGTGGAATTTATTTTTGTACATTGTATAAGATAGGGATCCAATTTTATTTCCCCAAAATGGGATAGCCAGATGTGCCAGAACTAGTTATTAAATAACCTACCTTCATTCTCCTAAATTGAATTTTCATATATAACATTGTTGTATGTATAGGGATCTACCGCCAGGTCCTCTATTTTGTTTATCTGAATTATTTTAATTCAAAGCTTTTCAATACTATTCATCAAATACCCTTCTCTTGGCCATCATCATATCCCCATCAACAATGGCTGACATACTATAATTGCTCAATCATTATTCGCTGAATGAATAAACTTTATTTAAAAAATGAAGTTTTTTATCTGTAGCAGCTTAACAACAGCACCCACTCTATTTTCTGCCTGTTTATGTCTTGCTCCCACTTCTATTCCCCACATACTGCAGCATATAAATATTTCATAATTAAACAACTAATAATAAAGTTGATTCTGACTGGACCCTAGTAAGAAATTGCTTTGTTTCCTAAAGTTCATTAACCCTGTTGAATCCCTAGAGTCCAACTGGGTACTCCCCTTAGGGTTAATGGAGTCTTACTACCATGTTACTATAAATTTTGCCTACAAATCATATTTATTTATAATGCCAAGGTTATTAACTAACATTTAATTATAAATAACCAAATATTATTGAAGCCTGTCTATTTAGAGTATGTGACTGGTTCTATTCTATACATCAAAACTAAAACCAATTTATTTTTCAAAAATTATATCTCAGAATAGGATACGGTCTACTAAGTACAAACTTAATATTTATGTACAGTATAACTAACATGGACTCTAAGATATTAAAAATAATAATATATATATATACACAAAAACTTGCAGAAGAATGTTCATAGAAGTTTTATTCACAATCACCAAAAACTGTAAACAACCAAGAAGTCCTTCAATATGGAAAAGAATAACAAACTGAGATACATCCACACAATGGAATACTTGGCAGTGATAAAGAGGAATAAGCCGTCAAGCCACAAAAAGACAAGGATCAATCTTAAATGAACAGTACTAAGTGAAAGAAGCCAGTCTGAGAAGGCTATATACTGTATGACTACAATTATATGACACTCTGAAAAAGGCAAAACTAGAGAGAGGGTAAACAGATCAATGGTTGCCAGGGGTTAAAGGTGGGGAATGTTGAATAGGTGAAGCATAGGAGATTTTTTTAAGGAAGTAAAGCTATTTTGCATGATACTGTAACAGTGCATACATGACACTATCAAAACCCACAGAACTTTATAACACAGAATGAACCTTACTGTATGCAAAATTTTAAAATAATTTAGAAATTGAGGGATCTCAGAATAGAATGTAGAATGTGACATTACATTGCATTACAAATGTACGAAACATGCTCACTGAGGAAAGAAAGGAGATAAGTATCTTTGGAAATAAGTAGTCTGTAACACTAAAAACAAACAGAACTGTACAAAAGCACTGTACTCAGGTATCAATTCTGAAACTACTATACGTGTATATACTGGAATTGAACAATAAAGTCCACGAATGGCAGATGATGGAAGCCAGATCTCTCACTGCTGGAGAGAAGGCTTCAAATAAGCAAGGAGGAGGCAGGAATGATGCTGGCAGTAATGGGTTAGAGATGAAAACACCAATATGAAGCCATGGTTAATTCAATATAGATAAAGATGGTTACGTACAGAAATATTTATACTCACATGTTTTCTTTCTCTGAGAAAGTCTACAAGCATCCACACCCTGATAGCAATGAGAACACCTAGCACCCAAACGATGGTTTCAAATACCACTCTCTAATAGAAGAATACAGACCTCTTTGAGAAAATGGCTGATTCTAAGAGTTGGGCAGGAAGCATAAAGATGAGCCTGGAGAATCTTGTAGTGTTGGAAAGTAAGTACTAACACACACACACACACACACACACACACACACACACACACACACACACCACAGAATGATGGTTAAAGAGAGTCAACTGAAAGTTCTCCCATTGGCCAAAGCTAGAATTTGTCCAACAAAATTAAGTACTTGGATTATAATTCAAAGTATATAAAATAAATATCCATGAGTCCATACTGATATAAATACTTGAATGAATAAGGAAAAAGAGACAAAACTTCCATGTAGAAAAATTTCAAATAATTTATGTAGATACTCCACTCTCAAAGATGTAAAGCATAACTCCCTATTCTTTAAAGAACAGTATGGAATGGGAAGAAGGAGAGTAATTTTATAGTGGAGAAATCTGACAAACACTCGTTCTGCCAAATGATCATGGTTTAATATCAACAGTGATAAATCAGATTGACAATATGTATCCTTAATATGATGTGATGAAAATGACACTTTACCTCTGTGGTCTTCCTCCCCAAAACCCATAACTCCAGTCTAATCATGAGTGACACATTAGACAAATCTCAAATGAAGGACAATCTACAAAATAACTGCCCAATACTCCTCAAAACTATCATGGTCATCAAAAACAAGCAAAGTTTAAGAAACCATCACAGTTAAGAGGGGCCTAGGGAGACATGACCACTAAATGCAGTGTATATCATGGATAGGATTCTAAAATAGAAAAGGGACAGTAGGTAAAAATTATGGAAATCTGAGTAAAGTATGGACTTTAGTTAATAATTATGTATCAATATTGCTTCATGGATTATGACAAATATACCATATCAATATAAAATGATAATAGTAAAAGAAAATGGGGTGGGATATAAAGGAACTCTGTACTATCTTGAAGTATTTATGTGAATCTAAAACTATTTTAAAATAAAAGTTTATTTAAAAACCAACTAACATTTAATGGGTACATAGTATATGCCATCTTCTTACACACGTCTCCTTCCTGCAATGCCCTTTCTTGAAGGACGTTACCTACCTGATAAGCTTACATTCATCCCTCAAGAACAAGACTAGGAGGATAGGTGGAAGAGAGGACAGACAGGCAGGCCAATCCAAAAACGAAACCTTTTACAAAATTTTCAACATCAATATTTACTAATACATCTATCTTATGTCACACATGTGAAGGGAAAAATCCAGAATTATCTAGCCACAAGAAAAACTCTCCCTTCTATCAACCTTAATAAGCAAGATGGCAGTGTAACGCACATCTTCAAAATAAAGTCCCATTTGAACTGACCAAAAGAAACATGACCGGATACAGCTTAATATTCAAATAATCATGTCTTATACTATCATTAAGTTCATAACATTTTACAATTTTTATTTTCCCTACTCATCCTCTCCTTTAGCTAAAAACAAGCATAGCTACCAGGGTTGACTTCTTTGAAGTACTATAACATTTTTTCCCCAATCACAGAGTAATATCTCCCTTAAAATTTGTATTATACTTGTGTAATTTTCCCTAATGGACTACACAGCTCCTCTGAGGATAGAGTCCATCTTTCAACTCTGTCTTTATATACCCCCATATTACCCAATACACTGCTTTGCAAGTAGTATCCAAGAACTGGAAAACCAGCTGCCTGATTTGTTTTTTGTACTGAACACCAAAAGCCCTTAAAAGTAAAATGACCTACACATACTTAAAGGTTTAAAAATAAATGAGTTAATAAAACTTGGGCTCTCTATTCTAAATATTCTCATATTTTTCCTTCTCTTTATTAGAAACCTATATAAGCGATTCAGAGAAATGTAAAGAAATCTGGTCAGCAAAATTAAATATCATAAAACACGGTAACAACTGATAAAGGCAAAAAGTCACATCATCAAAAAGCAAAATATACTAAGAATGACTAGATCAGTGACAGACCTAAATAGACATCACTGGGACTGAACAAACTGGTCTCCTAAACAGGACAAATGAAACTGAAAGTTAAAAGTCTGATCAGAATATGCCATCACACTGGAGATAAACTAAGAATACTACATACAGTCAATGAGACTGTCAGACACTAGAATGAACAATTTTTTTAAAAAACTAGGAAATTTCTCCCATAAGTAATTGAAAAATACCAACAATCTTTACTTACTGAGAACATACTATGTACTAGGCACTGTACTATGAGTACAGAATAGGACAGTTCTCTCTGCCCTCAGGAAGTCTTTCTAATGTGACACTTAGCAAAGAACAAGTAAACAAAATAATTGTCAATTTTAATGAATGCCACAGATAATTAAAAAGACTAAAATAAGGTGAAAAAATAAAGAACTGGGTAGAAAAATAAGGCTCATTTGACGGGCTGACATTTAAGCTGCAACACAAAAGACAAGAAGTGGCTAGCAGTAAGAAGGGAAGTGCAAATGTGAACATGTCCAGGTCACAAGAAGAGAGGAGCAGATTGCTTAAGTCTGGGGTCCCTTCCTACTCTATGATTAACTCTTTCATTGATTATAGAAACATGTACTCACATATTAGTTTCTTGTGGATGCCATAACAAATTACTGAAAATCTGGTGGCTGAAAACAACAGAAATTTATTTTCTCATGATTCTGGAGGCCAGAAGTCTGAAATCAGTATCACTGGTGGAAATTAAGAAGTTAGCAAGGCTGCTTCCCTCAGTAGGCTTTAGGTGAGAATCCATTCCTTGACTTTCTCAGCTTCTGGTGGCTGCCAGTATTCCCTGACTTGTAGCCATATCACTCTAATCGTCAAGGCCAACATCTTCAAATGACTCTCTGCTCCTCTGTCACATCACCTGTTCCTCTATATGTCTGTAAAATGTTGCTTTGTTTCTGTCTTCTAGGATACTTGTGATACCATTTGAAGCCCACCTAGATAATCTAGAATAATCCACTCACTGCAAACCCTTTTTCGAAATAAGAGAGCATTTACAAGTTCCAGGATTAGGACCTGTTATCTTTGGAGAACATTATTCTGCTTGTCACATGGCAACTTTTAAAATACATTAACATAACTGAGTGAGAGAGATTAACAACTATTAGTGACAGATATGTTTAAAGTTACATGGAAAAGAAAATAATTCAATCACTTATAATACAAAACATACAAAAATTTACTAATTTTCAATTTCCACTAATATATAAAACTGTAGTTTTATATACTGCTACTTACTGCTTTTCAATGAAAGAAATCTCTAAAAACCATACCTACTACATTAAAATGAAACAGACTAAAGGGGAGTAAATGTTCAGCTTTGTTAGCATGATGGAGCTGTGAGCAATTTTTTATTTAAAATTTATTATTATAATTTATGTAAAAATTAAGTGTTTTTAAGTACTGAAAAATACTTAACTATACAATCATTATACATATCACACACCTAAATTACACAACAAAGTATATTTTTCAACAAACTTTGGGAAAAAAAATTTCATAATGAAAGTAAGTCCTAACTGTTTTTAAAAATCAGATTTTCAAATTTCATGTGGTCCTAAATTGTGTCTCACCTGTATTTTACAGCTTTTAAAGATACCCTAGTTACTAAAAAAGGCTCTCATAGAATCAGACCTCCGTAACCACTGATGTGGAACCTGTGGATATAAAAGGGCCAACTGTAAGGGACTTAAGCATCTGCAGGGTATGCTGAAACCAATACCCCTTGGATACACCAAGGGATGACTGCATTTAACCAATGACCAATTTTAAGGTAACAATGATTACACATCACTTTATATGCTCTGAACCATGTTTTAATGTAGAATATAAATTTCGATATGTAGAGTTTTAGAGACAGCAGTCTCAAAAGTATTATCACTTAATATGAAAAAATTATACATCAACATATAAAGAATACATATTAAAATAACTGGGAGCAGGGTGTGGCCAAGATAGAAGAGCAAGAACACACCGAGCTCAGCTCCCCGCACAAGTACACCAGAACCACAACTATTTACAGACCAACTATCTATGAGAACAACCTGAAGACTAGTAGAAAAAAATTTCCACAACTAAATATATAAAGAAGGAGCCACAATGAGAGGGACAGAGATGCAGTATAGTCAAGACCCACACACCCGGGTAGGTGACCCACAAACATGAGGATAATCACAATTGCAGAGCTTCTCCTCAAGGAGCCAGGGGTCTCAGTCCAACACTGAATTCCCCAGCCCAGGGGACCTACACCAGAAGACAAACCTCCAGAACATCTGGCTTTGAAGGCCAGGAGGGCTTGTGTACAGGAGAGCTGGAGGATTGTAGGAAACAGACTCCAATCTTAATGGGCACAAACAAAATCTCACAAATTCCACATCCCAGTGCAGAAGCAGTACTTTGAAAGGAGATGAGTCAGACACATTTAGTGATCTTGGAAAGCCTCTAGAGAAGCAGGAGGCAATTGGGACTCCCGGTGGGGACACAGGTAATGGGGGCAGCCATTTCTGGGAGATCATTCAACCATGAAGACATTGATGCTGGCAATTTGGAGTCCTCCTTCTAGCCTATTAGCTCTAGGGGTTTACCTGCCCATGAACAGGCCAGCAACAGCCCCTGACCCCCAGGCCATATAGCCAGCAACCCCAGGACCCAGTCCCACACACCAGCAAGCCAGCAATCACTGCATGAGACAGGACCTGGCAGCCTACAGGGCCAGAGCCGAGCCCTACCTAACAACAGGCCCACAATAATAAGCCCCACCACAAAAGAAGAGCCCATGCAGCACACCCAGGTAGCACCCCTAGAGCATTACAGCTTTGGTAACCACAGGAAAGTATGCTGCTGAGACCCTCAGGACATCTACATAAGGCCACATCTCCATGATTGGAAAATGTAACCAACCTACCTAATATGTCAGACATAAACAAAGAGAATTAGGCAAAATGATGAGATAGAGAAATATGTTTCAAATGAAGGAATAAGACAAAACCCAAGAAAAAGAACTAAGCAAAGTGGAGATAAGCAATCTACCCAACAAAGAGTTCAAGGTAATGATTATAAAGACACTTAATGAACTCAGGAGAAGAATAGATGAACACTGTGAGAGTTTAAGAGAGAGAAAATATAAATGAGAACCAAATGGAATTGAAAAATACAATAATAGAATTTTAAAATACAACAGAAGAAATCAACAGTAGGTTAGATAATACAGAGGAACACACTAGCAAACTGGAAGACAGAGTAGTGGAAGTCACCCAAATCGAACTAAAAAGTAGAGAAAGTTTTTTAAAATGAGGATACTTTAAGAGGCCAGTAAGTAGTTAAAGAATACACAAAACAAAAAGATGTAAAATATGAGGTCAAAAACATTAAATGTAGGGAGGGTGGGGGGCATAAAATTGAAGGATTATTAGAAAGCATTTGAACTTAAGAGATTATCAACCTTAAAAAAATCATATGTATATATGTATGTGTACACATATTCTTGTATGTAAAACTCAAGGTAACTATAAACTAAAAATCTATAAAATATACATGCTAAAAAAAAAGAGACATGAATACAAACGTGACACAAAAATACTCATTAAATCACCAAGGAGTAGACCAAAGAAAGGAACAAAAAAAAAAACTAGAAAAGTAACCAGAAAACAATCAACACAGCAGCAATAACTACATACCTATCAATAATTACTTTAAATGTAAGTGAACTAAATAATTCAATCAAAAGACACACACTGGCTGAATTGCTACAAAAAAAAGACCCGTATATTTGTTGCCTGAAAGAGACTTACTTCAGATCCAAAGACATATACAGGCTGCAAGTGAGAGGATGGAAAATGTATTTCATGCAAATATTAAAAAGAGAACTGGAATAGCAATGCTTATATCAGACAGAATAGATTTTGAAACAAAGACTGAGACTCTCCCTGCAGCAGTGCGGATTTGAGGAGGCAGCTCGCAGGGGTGAGGTGTTCAGGTGCATGGCCTTCCCACTGTTGTTGGGTGAGGTAACCCAGACCTTGGAGCCAGATTTGCTGGGTTTGTACCCCAGGCCCAACATTTAAGAACTCTATGGCTTTGGGAAACTCAGGTAGCATGAACCTCATCTGCAAAGAGAGTATGCTTCACTGAACTCATAGCAGAGCAGCAGGGGAAGCCAGATTCCACGATGGCTGCAGCAGGGTTCATGGTAATAATCACGGCTTGCAGGCTGCCCTGGGGGGTCACGTCTTCCTGCAGCTTGTAGACCCTCAGGCTTAGGAGCTATTTCAAGCAAACCACCTTGAGAGAGTAAGGTGGTCTTGAGACCATCTGTACTGAATCCATGACTGAACCCAGTGAAGACCTCTATATAAACGGTGAAGATTCTAGCAGCACATGCAGAGACCTACTCTTTCAGTCACCAGCTGCTGGAGACAGCCTCGTAGACAAATTGCTACCAAGTCAGCCTGTTTTAGCTAAACAGCTATTGTAAACCCTCATAATGTGACTTCATAACAGAGACAGCCACATTCATGGCTGTGCAGCTGACAAGATTTTGGTACTCTGGCCTGGTGTCAGGCCTGAGCCTCTGATGTGGGAGAGCAGACTTCAGGACATTAGAACACCAGAGACCTCCCAGTCTCATGTAATATCAACAGGTGAGAGCTCTCCCAGAGATCTCTGTCTCAAATCTAAGACACAGCTCCACTCAAAGACCAGCAAGTTCCAGGACTGGTCGCCCCATGCAGAACTAGCAAGACAGGAACACAACCCCACCCATTAACAGAGAGGCTGCCTAAAGTCATACTAAGTTCACAGACACCCCAAAACACACCACCAAACGTGGCCCTGCCCACCAGAAAGACAAAATCCAGCCTCATGCACCAGAAAAAAGGCACCAGTCTCCCCCACCAGGAAGCCTACACAAGCCACTGCTCCAACCTTACCCACTGGGAGCAGGCACCAAAAACAATGAGAACTACAATCCAGCAGCCTGAGAAAAGGAGACCACAAACACACTAAGTTAAGCAAAATGAGAAGACAGAAAAATACACAGCACATGAAGGAGCAAGGTAAAAACCCACCAGACCAAACAAATGGAGAGGAAACAGGCAGTCTACCTGGAAAAGATTTCAGAGTAATGAATAGTAAAGATGATGCTAATCTTGGAAATAGAAACGTTTAAATGACGTAGAAGTAATGAGCACACAAACAATGATGAACTACACAATAAATGAAATTAAAAATTCTCTAGAAGGAATCAATAGCAGAAAAACTGAGGCAGAAGAACAGATAAGTGACCTGGAAGACAAAACAGTGGAAATAACTACCACAGATAAGAATAAAGAAAAAAGAATGAAAAAAATTGAGGACAGACTCAGAGACCTCTGGGACAACATTAAATGCACCAACATTCGAATTATACAGGTCTCTGATGAAGAAGAGAAAAACAAAGGGACAGAGAAACTATTTGAAAAGATTATAGTTGAAAACTTCCCTAGTATAGGAAAGGAAATACTCCAGGCCAGGAAGGGCAGAGAGTCCCATACATGATAAATCCAAGGAGAAACACACAAAGACACATATTAATCAAATGATCAAAAATTAAATACAGAGAAAAAATATTAAAAGCAGCAAGGGAGCAGCAACAAATGACATACAGGGGAATCCCCATAAGTTTGAGAGCTGATCTTTCAGCAGAAACTCTGCAGGCCAGAACGGAGTGGCAGGACATACTTAAAGTGATGAAAGGGAAACACTTACAACCAAGATTACTCTACCGAGCAAGGATCTAATTCAGATTCGATGGAGAAATTAAAACCTTTACAGACAAGCAAAAGCTAAGGGAATTCAGCACCACCAAACCAGCTTTACAAAAAATGCTAAAGGAACTTCTCTAGGCAGGAGACACAAGAGAAGAAAAAGACCTACAACAACAAACTGCAAACAATTAAGAAAATGGTAATAGGAATATACATATCAATAATTATCTTAAATGTAAATGGATTAAATGCTACAAACAAAAGACATAGACTGGCTGAATGTATACATGCTGTCTAAAAGAGACCCACTTCAGACCGAGGGACACATACAGACTGAAAGTGAGGGGATGGAAAAAGACATTCTATGCAAATGGAAATTAAAGGAAAGCTGGAGTAGCACTTCTCATATCAGACAAAATAGACTTTAAAATAAAGACTATTACAAGAGACAAAAAAGGACACTACATAATGATCAAGGAATCAATCCAAGAGGAAGATATAACAATTGTAAATATTTATGCACCTAACATAGGAGCACCTCAATACATAAGGCAAATGCTAACATCCATAAAAGGGGAAATGGACAAAATCACAATAACAGTAGGGGACTTTAACACCCCACTTTCACCAATGGACAGACCACCCAAAATGAAAATAATGAAACACAAGCTCTAAATGATCCATTAAACAAGATGGACTTCACTGATATTTATTGGACATTTCATCCGAAAACAACAAAATACACTTTATTCTCAAGTGCTCATGGAACATTCTCCAGGGTAGATCATATCTTGGGTCACACATCAAGCCTTGGTAAATTCAAGAAAATTGAAAAAGTATCAAGTATCTTTTCCAACCACAACGCTATGAGACTAGATATCAATTACAAGAAAAAAATGTAAAAAAAACAAACACATGGAGGCTAAATTATGCACTACAAAATAACCAAGAGATCACTGACGAAATCAAGAAATACCTAGAAACAGATGACAATGAAAAGCCGATGGTCCAAAACCTATGGGATGCAGCAAAAGCAGCTCTAAAAGGGAAGTTTATAGCAATACAATCCTACCACAAGATCCAAGAAACATCTCAAAAAAACAACCTACCCTTACACCTAAAGCAATTAGAGAAAGAAGAACAAATGAAAACCCAAAGTTAGCAGAAGGTAAGAAATCATAAAAATCAGATCAGAAATAAATGAAAAAGAAATGAAGGAAAAAATAGCAAAGATCAACAAAACTAAAAGATGTTTCTTTGAGAAAATAAACAAAATTGATAAATCATTAGCCAGACTCATAAAGAAAAAAAGGGAAAAGACTCAAATCAACAGGATTAGAAATGAAAAAGGAGAAGTAATAACTGACACTGCAGAAATACAAGGGATCATGACAGATTACTACAAGCAACTATATGCCAATAAAATGGACAACCGGGAAGAAATGGACAAATTTTTGGAAAAGCACAACCTTCCGAGGTTGAATTAGGAACAAAAAGAAAATATAAACAGACCAATCACAAGCACTGAAATTGAAACTGTGATTAAAAATCTTGCAACAAACAAAAGCCCAGTAACAGATGACTTCACAGGAGAATTCTATCAAACATTTAGGAAAGAGCTAACACCTATCCTTCTCAAACTCTTTCAAAATACAGCAGAGAGAGGAACACTCCCAAACTCAGTCTACGAGGCCACCATCACACTGATACCAAAACCTGACAAAGATGTCAGAAAAAAAGAAAACTACAGGCCAACATCTCTAACAAACATAGATGCAAAAATCCTCAACAAAATACTATGAAACAGACCCAAGAGCACATTAAAAGGATCATACACCATGATCAAGTGGGGTTTATCCCAGGAATGCAAGGATTCTTCAATATATGCAAATCAATCAATGTAATACACCATATTAACAAATCGAAGGATAAGAACCATAAGATCATCTCAATAGATGCAGAAAAAGCTTTTGACAAAATCCAACACCCATTTATGATAAAAACCCTCCAGAAAGTAGGCACAGAGTGAACTTACCTCAACATAATAAAGGCCACATATGACACACCCAGAGCCAACATTGTTCACAATGGAGAAAAATTGAAACCATTTCCACTAAGATCAAGAACACGAAAAGGTTGCCCACTCTCATCACTATTATTCAACATACTTTTGGAAGTTTTAGCGACAGAAATCAGAGAAGAAAAAGAAATAAAAGGAAAACAAATCAGAAAAGAAAAAGTAAAACTGTCACTGTTTGCAGATGACATGATACTATACATAGAGAATCCTAAAGATGCCACCAGAAAACTACTAGAGCTAATCAATGAATCTGGTAAAGTAGCAGGATACAAAATTAATGCACAGAAATCTCTTGCATTCCTATACACTAATGATGAAAAATCTGAAGGAGAAATTAAGGAAACACTCCCATTTACCACTGCAACAAAAAGAATAAAATACCTGGGAATAAACCTACCTAGGGAGACATAAGACCTGTATGCAGAAAATTAAAGGACACTGATGAAAGAAATTAAGGATGAGACCAACAGATGGAGAGATATACCATGTTCTTGGATTGGAAGAATCCATATTGTGAAAATGACTATACGACCCAAAGAAATCTACAGATTCAATGCAATCCCTATCAAATTACCAATGGCATTTTTCACAGAACTGGAACAAAATATTTCACAATCTATACGGAAACACAAAAGACCCTGAATAGCTGAAACAATCTTGAGAAAGAAAAACGGAGCTGGAGGAATCAGGCTCCCAGACTTCAGACTATACTACAAAGCTACAGTAATCAGGACAATATGGTACTGACACAAAAACAGAAATATAGGTCAGTGGAACAGGATAGAAAGCCCAGAGATAAACCCACATACATAAGGTTACCTTATCTTTGATAAAAGGTGCAATAATATACAATAGAGAAAAGACAGCCTCTTCAATAAGGGGTGCTGCGAAAACTGGACAGCTACATGGAAAAGAATGAAGTTAGAACACTCCCTAACACCATACACAAAAATAAACTCAAAGTGGATTAAAGACCTAAATGTAAGGCCAGACACTATAAAACTCTCAGAGGAAACCATAGGCAGAATACTCTACGACATAAATCACAGCAAGGTCCTTTTTGACCCACCTCCTAGAGAAATGGAATTAAAAATAAACAAATTGGGGCCTAATGAAATGTAAAAGCTTTAGCACAGCAAAGGAAACCATAAACAAGACGAAAAGACAACCCTCAGAATGGGAGAAAATATTTGCAAATGAAGCAACTAACAAATGATTATTTCCAAAACATACAAGCAGCTCGTGAAGCTCAATATCAAAAAAAACAAACAACCCAATCCAAAAATGGGCAGAAGACCTAAACAGACATTTCTCCAAAAGAAGATATAGAGACTGCCAACAAACACATGAAAGGATGCTCAACATCACTAATCGCAAATCAAAACTACAATGAGGTATCACCTCACACCGGTCAGAATGGCCATCATCAAAAAATCTACAAACAGTAAAGGCTGGAGAGAGTGTGGAAGAAAGGGAACCCTCCTACACTATTGGTGGGAATTTAAATTGATACAGCCACTATGGAGAACAGTATGGAGGTTCCCTAAAAAACTAAAAATAGAACTACCATATGACCCAGCAATCCCACTACTGGGCATATACCCTGAGAAAACCATAATTTAAAAAGAGTCATGTACCACAATGTTCACTGCAGCACTATTTACAATAGCCAGGACACAGAAGTAAACTAAGTGTCGTTTGACAGATGAATGCATAAAGAAGATATGGCACATATATACAATGGAATATTACTCAGCCATAAAAAGAAACAAAATTGAGTTATTTGTAGTGAGGTGGGTGGACCCGGAGTCTGTCAAACAGAGTGAAATAAGTCAAAAAACGAAAAACAAATACCGTATGCTAACACGTATATATGGAATCTAAAAAAAAAAAAAAAATGGTTCTGAAGAACCTAGGGGCAGGACAGGACTAACGGTGTAGACATAGAGAATGGACTTGAGGACACAGGGAGAGGGTAGGGTAAGCTGAAACGAAGTGAGAGCGTGACATTGACATATATACATTACCAAATGTAAAATGGATAGCTAGTGGGAAGTAGCCACATAGCACATGGAGATCAGCTCAGTGCTTTGTGACCACCTAGAGGGGTGGGATAGGGAGGATGGGACGGAGACGCAAGAGGGAGGAGATATGGGTATATATGTTATGTATAGCTGATTCACTTTGTTATACAGCAGCAACTAACACAACAATGTAAAGCAATTATACTCCAATAAAGAGATTTTTTAAAAGTTTTTTAATTAAAAAAAAAACAAGGACTGTAACAAGAGACAAAGGACATTACATAATGATAAAAGGATCAATCCAACAATTATATATAACAATTGTAAATATATACGCACCCAACATAGGAACACCTAATTATGTAAAGCAAATATTAACAGACATAAAGGGAGAAATGGACAGTAACACAGTAATAGTAGGGGACTTTAACATTCCACTTATATCAGTGGATAGATCACTCAAACAGGAAATAAGGAAACACTACCTTAATGGAAACGTTAGACCAGATGACTCAATAGACATATACAGAACATTCCATCCAAAAGCAGCAGAATACACATGCTTTTCAACTGTACATGGAACATTCTCTAGGATAGGTCATATGCTAGGCCACAAAACAAGTCTCAAAAAATTTAATAAGACTGAAGTCATATCAAGCATCTTTTCTGACTATAATACTATGAGACTAGGAATCAATTACAAGAAAAACAACTGCAAAAAATACAAACATGTAGAGGCCACTAAACAACCAACTGGTCACTGAGTAAATCATAGAGGAAATCAAAAAACATCAGGACAGAAATGAAAATGGAAACATGATACAAAATCTCTGTGACACAGCGAAAGCAGTTCTAAGAGAGAAGTTTATGGCAGTACAAACCTATCACAGAAAACAAGAAAAACTGCAATTAAAGAACCTAACCTTACACGTCAAGGAACTAGGAAAGGAAGAATAAACAAAACCCAAATTTAGTACAGGGAAATAAATCATAAAGCTCAGAGCAGAAATAAAAGGATTAGTGACTAAAAAAACTGGAAAAGATAAATGAAACGAAGAGCTGATTCTTCAAAATATAAACAAATTGATAAACCTTTAGCCAAACTCATCAAGGAAAAAAAAGAGAGTACCCAAATAGATAAAATCAGATATGAAAGAAAAGTAGTTACAACCAAGACTATAGAAAGAGAGAATGATAAGAGATTACTATGAAAAAGCACACACCAATAAAATGGACAACCAAGAAGAAATGGGTAAATTCCTAGAAATGTATACTCTCCCAAGACTGAATAAGAAACAGAAAAACTGAACAGACCAATCACCAGTAATAAAACTGAATCAGTAATAAAAAAAAAAAAATTCCCCCCAAAAAATCCAGGGTCAGATGGCTTCACAGGTGAATTCTACAAAACTTTTTTTTAAGTTATCATCTATCCTTCTTAAACTATTCCAATAATTTACAGAGGATGGAATGCTTCTGAACTCATTCTAGGGTGCAAGCATCACTCTGATACCAAAATCAGACAAAGACATAACCAAAAAAAGAAAATTACAGGCCAATATACTGATGAACATAGATGCAAAAACCCTCAATAAAATATTAGCAAACCAAGTTCAACAATACATTAAAAGGACCATGCACCATGATCAGATGGACTTTATCCCGTGGGTGCAAGGAGGGTTCAATATCCAGAAAGCAGTCAATGTGATAAGCCACATTAACAAATTAAAGAATGAATAAAAATCATATGATCATCTCAATAGACACACACAAAAAAGCTTCTGACAAAATTCAACATCCATTTATGATAAAAAACTCTCAACAAAGTGGGTATAGAGGGAACACACCCCATATAATAAAGGCCATATATGACAAACCCACAGCCAACATCACAATCAAACAGGGAAAAGCTGAAAGTATTTCTTCTAAGATCAGGTACAAGACAAGGAGGCCCATTCTTCCAGCTTTTATTCTACATAGTACTGAAAGTCCTAGCTACAACAATCAGACAAGAAAAAGAAATTAAAGGAATACAAATTAGAAAGGAAGAAGGAAAATTGTCACTGTTTGCAGATGACATACCATATGTAGAAAATCCTTAAGATGCCAGTAAGAAAACTACTAGAACTCATCAATGAATTTGGTAAAGTTGCAGAACAGAAAATTAATATATAGAAATCTGTTGCATTTCTATACACTAACAATGAACTATCAGAAAGAGAAATAAAGAAAACAAGTCCATTTATAATTACATCAAAAAGGATAAAAGACCTAGGAATAAATCTAACCAAGGAAGAAAAAGACCTGGACTCAGAGAACTAACAGACACTGAAAGAAATTGAAGATGACACAAACAGAGGAAAAAATATACCATATTCATGGATTGGAAGAATTATCGTTAAAATGACCATACTAGCCAAGGAAATCTATGGATTCAATGCAATCCCTATCAACATACCAATAGCATTTTTCACACAACTAGAACAAATAATTCAAAAATTTGTATAGAAACACAGAAGACCCTAGATAGTCAAAATAATATTGAGAAAAATGAACTAAACTGGAGGTATCACACTACCTGAGTTCAAATCATACTACAAAACTATAGTAATCAAAACAAGACAGTATAAGCATAAAAACAGACACACAGATCAATGGAACAGAATAGAGATCCCAGAAATAAACCCATGTTTATATGGTCAACTAATCTACTAGAAAGTAGGCCAAAATACACAATGAGACAGTCTCTTCAATAAATAGTGTTGGGAAAACTGGACAGCTACATGCAAAAGAATCAAACTGGACTACTTTCTCATACCATATACAAAAACAAACTCAAAATGGA
The DNA here is from genome assembly GCF_003031525.2 of Neophocaena asiaeorientalis asiaeorientalis. NCBI lineage: Eukaryota > Metazoa > Chordata > Mammalia > Artiodactyla > Phocoenidae > Neophocaena > Neophocaena asiaeorientalis. The sequence goes on along the minus strand of NW_020176571.1, from coordinate 22,412,962 downwards.
CTAAAGACCTAAAACCATAAACTCCTAGAAGAAAACATAGGCAGTAACCTCTTTGACATCAGTCTTAGCTATGTTTTTGGATATGTCTCCTCAGGCAAGAAACAAAAGCAAAAATAAACAAATGGGACTACATCAAACAAAAGCTTTTGCACCATAAAGGAAACGATCAACAAAATGTAAAGGCAGCCTACTGAAAAGAATAAGATATTTGCAAACACTATATCTGCTAATGGTTAACATCTGAAATATACAAAGAACACATAAAACTCGACATCAAAAAAATAAATAATCTGATTAAACAATGGACAGAGGACCTGAACATTCTTCCAAAGAAAACAGACAGATGGCAACAGACACGTGAAAAGATGCTCAATATCACTAAACAAGAATATGCAGATCAAAAATGTAATGAGGTATCACCTCACACCTGTCACAATGCCTATTATCAAAAAGACAAAAATAACAAGTCTTGGCAAGGATGTACAGAAAAGGGAACCCTCATATAATTTTTACAGTGAAAATTGGTGCATCCACTATGAAAAACATTATGAAGTTTCCTCAAAAACTTAGAAGTAGAGCTATTATGCAGTCCAACAATTCTACTTCTGGGTATTTTTTCAAAAAAACCCGAAAACACCAATTCAAAAAGATATATGTGGCACCCTTATGTTCACTGCAACATTATTTACAATAGCCAAGATATGGAAGCCACCTAAGTGACCATCAATAGATGAAAAGATAAAGATGTGGTATAGATAGTCGATGGCATATTACTCAGCCATAAAAAAGACCTAGAGAGCATTATGCTAAGAGAAATAAGTCACACAGAGAAAGACAGTATCATACGATTTCATTTATATGTGAAATTTTAAAACAAATGAACAAACATAACAAAACAGAAACAGAGTCATATATACAGAAAACAAAAAGGTATTTTACCAGAGGGAAGGAGAGTCAGGGGATAAGTGAAATAGGTAAGCAAGATTAAGAGGTACTAACTTCCGTTTATAAAACAAATATCACAAGGATGTAATGTACAACTTAGGGAATACAGTCAATAATATTGTAATAATTTGCATAATGAAAGATATAGTAACTAGACTTATAGTGATTTTATAATGTATAAAAATATCGTCACTATGTTGTGCAACTGAAACTAATATAATATTGTAAGTCAATTATACTTCAATAAAAAATAAATGAACAAAATTTTTATTTTTAAACAAAGTTAATAACTACAAAAATTATTAATTTATTTCTATATATTATGTAACAGAACTGAAGTACATAAAAAATTTAATGAGTCATTTCTAATAACACTGTTTCACACGTCACTGGAAATAACCAGCCTTTGTCTAAAGAGAATGACTTAAAATTACAGCGGAATTAAAATCTGAAAGTAATTCCTGTTGGCACCATCATGGAAACAGGTGCCAGTATCAAACAATCACAAGGAGAAAGAGAGAGCATTTCCATTCTTGCTTTATTCAAAAATTAATTCAACACCAGTATATTGATATCGATTAAATAAGAATATATAGATCAAATTTCTTTGACCTATGTATTCTCAGCATCGAACTAAATGTAACACATATTCAAATGTGGGCTGATCTTAATAAAAGTGATATTACATAGCAAAACCTAGTGAAATAAATTATTTCTAATGACCATTTTAGAAATTCTTCACTGTTTCTTCACAGTTTAATGACCAATGGGTCAACAAAAAAGACCACAGTGTCACTGAAAAATATGTTACTCATAATATCTGACTGTCCTTCATTGTTAAAGATGATGAAAGATATTACATTTAAAATCAAAGGTAAATTTTACCAACTTACATACAAAAATGACACTACATCCAGCTTATATAACAAAGAAGAAAAAATATTTATAAATGTTAAATTCATTTTAAAATGCTGCCTTCTAAGACATGAAACTCAGACCTAGTCCACTTAAAACCAACTCACACTGTTGTCTAAAATGTCTGTTAACGCAGATACCAAATGGGATTTGCAGGCTGCCAAGAGATTAAGACTTAAATTCATCTATATACTTTGTTGAGCGTTGTTTTCTTCTGCTTTTTTTAATGCTATGAGGCACTGTAACTCAAACCTAATGCTGGACCAGGAGCTGTATTGATAAATAAGAACCTTACAATAGCCATTATTATAATGAAGTCACCACCAGCATTCTACTCTTCATCAGTTTTACTCTTTCCAGATGTTTCATTTATAATTCGAATCAGTTAAATATAAACCCATGTTTTCTTACATAGACCTCAATATTGACATCCACCAGAAATATTCTCGACTTTTTAAAGTAAAAATGTCATTAATTATATACACCATTTAAACCTGTGGCAGATTAAAAATGGCCACAGATTCTTTGATATGCCTCCTATCGAGAAGTAGAGTCTATGTCTCCTCCCCTTAAACGTGAATGGGCTCTGTGACTGATTGCTTTGACCAGCAGTATGTGGCAGAAATGACATTGTACCATTTTCTGGGCCTAGGCTTTACGAAAGTGAGAGCTTTCACCTCCTTTCTTTCAGAACACTCTTTCTGGAGGAAATCACCCTCCAAAGAAGAAATTTGATTATCCTGAGACCACATCCTGTAAGGTAACGCAAAACAGACCTGTGGAGAGCTCACACGAAGAGAAAAATACCTAATGAATCTCCCACTCTTCAAGTAAAGTTTGCTTCGATACTAGATATGTAAATGAAGAGGCCTTCAGATGACCCCAGCACTTAGCCACCACCTGACTAGAACAGTATAAACCAGCAAAATCCTCCCCAAATTCCTTACCCACAAAATAGTGAACAAAATTAAATTTTGATGTTGTTTGCTGCACAACAGAAAAAAAAAAACTATAATTTCATTTTATGGCATGTATAAACTCACAATAACAACAGAAAAAAAGCAGACTGCCAATTTATAGGTATAGGGCAATGAAATTTTTTAAAACTTTTAAATTATCAACTTACTATCTGCGAAAGTTCTCTTAATTGTCTTCCATTAACTAACTCATGAGTAAATCATGAGATAAACCAATGTTCTCAACTACTTTTGATTCTCACAGTGTGAAGGAAAGTGTCAAGGTTACAAGGACATGACCCCGAACCTGTGCTCCCAACAGCTGAATTGTACACTATTAATAATTAGTTGTTTTTGTACATGTTTAATCTCAGTTTTATCTGTTAATATAATTACATAATTTGGTTAAATATTTTTAAAAATCTATAAGAACTAGAAGTAACTGTTCCCATGAATAAATTGAATACTTTACAACAAACTGATAAAGGCTAATTGCTTTAAAAAGAAATACTGTCAAGAGTCAAGACTATTTATAAACATTCAGTACAATAACCACCGGGACCATTTTTAACTGTCTCAGTACACTTAAAAGGAAATTGAAACTAGGAATTGAAGATAATGTTTTAAAGTGTTTTGTTTTGTTTTGTTTTTCTAACATCTTTATTGGAGTATAATTGCTTTACAATGGTATGTTAGTTTCTGCTTTACAACAAAGTGAATCAGCTATACATATACATTTATCCGATTTAAGAAAGTCCACGATGAACTCCAATCAGGAGATCTATGCTCACAGAAAAGATGTGGGCCCAACATCAAAAGACTGAACTATAAATATATATTATGTTTTAAGGTATGTACAGATCATCTTTATGACTACCCACTTTGGCCAAAAAAAAATTTTTTAAACTTAAGATTACCAGGCCAACTAAGTTGGATATAGGAGCCTGTACTATAAATTCTTTTTTAAAGTGTTCTTTAAATTAAGAAATAAGGATGAAGTTTCAGTTTTACAAGATGAAAAGAGGATGAATGGGAGTGATAATGGTAGTACAACAATGTGACTGCACTTAATGCCACTGAATTATACACTTTATAATGGTAAAGATGGTAAATTTTATGTTATGCGACAAAAAGACTGAAGTGAATAGACTTCTTAATAATAATCAAAAAGAAATCAAAAACATTACGTTGGGCAAATTAAGCCAGTAGCAAACAGTTCATATTGTAGTGGGTCAGGGACAGGGATAGAGTGGTATAGAAAGAGAGTACATGTGGAATTAAAGAATTTTCTGGGGAAATGAAAATGTTTTGTATCTTGATCAGAGTATAGTTACACAGTTACATATATGTCAGAACCCAAGAAGATATACACCTCTGATCTGTCCGTTTCACAATATATACAAATTACACACTGATTTTTTTTTAATGGAGGTATTGGGGCTGGGGCAGAAAGACTGAAGAAATTAGTCTAGAATTTAATTCATGAGAATTATCTCCTGAAACAAAATAATGGTATTTTTTAACCACCAGAATTATTACACAGAGCAGCTCATTGAAAGGTAAATCACTAGTTGGTACAGAAGCAAGACATGCTACAATTTCTGACTAGTCAGTCATAAACGTTTTTAAATGTAAATAAGATATCACCATCCTTGATTACTTAAACTAAAACAACATATCCAGAAAGACTACAAGGCTCAGCTTTCTTCAGGTTAGCCCTGTTTTTCCATCTTCCTAATTCCTCCCTTCTACTTCAAGTCAATCCAATTTAATTCAACAAACCTGTTATACTACTCTGTGTAACATATTATGTGAGGAACTAAGTATTATAAGGTCATACAAAGATGAATATATAGTAACCTCGACCCCCAAGGCACTTGTAATCTACTAGATGGCATTAAACAATAGATAACAGCTAGAAGAAAAGACTTCATGATACCCACAATATTCAAATTGAAACCCTGTGCAATTCAGACCAATATTTTGAAAGGTGATTTTTTTTTTTTAAAGTAAGGCAAAAGAGCACTAAGTAGCTCGTCCTCTAGGTTTATTCCCTACTCTACTCCTTTTTATTACCAGTGCAGGAAAATTCCATAAATATCTCTGTGTTTCCAAGAAATTTAAGAATGCAAATACAAAGGCTCTCCTGTATTTTTATACATAAAGGATAGAAAATTCATGGTTACAATTCTATGAGTGCATGAGTAAAAGGCTCCACCATATTTCTAATAAAAGATACTCAGTTTCATTCAAACCATTGACCATCGTTCCTGGCGATATATGGAAAATCATAGATTGCAGACTTTTCTGGAGTGAATTATTCTGCTTTAAAAACTAAAACTCTAAAATTAGAATTATGAAGTGACAGAAAACATCACAATCTGAATTTTACTTACACAAAACCACATGATTTTCAATGCCAAGTTCCTAATTTACAGCTGGGAAAATCACCATTGAAGATAGCTGAGCTTGGATCAGATTCACTTAACATAAAACCAGATGTAGACCTCAAATTACATGTGACATCTCCAGCCACTCATATAAATAAGAATAATGCAAGCTGAAAGACAATAAATTCACCTAGACCTTTCTATATTTGGCCACCCTAATGGTGCTATAATGTCCCTTTCCTAAAGTTCTGAAATAAATTAGGAGAAAGGAAAGAAGAAAACATACATATCTTCTCTAAGTACAATTAAAAACCTTAAATTACTCATTTCAATTCTTATAGATAAAGTCCTCTAAACAAGAAATTCTAGATCTCGAAATACACTTGTCATTTTAAAAATATAAAGAAAAAACCCTACTAGACTCTTAGGATATTAAGTCTTGGCATGTCATCTCAGAACTCTTCCCCAAACAATTTGTCACAAGTGAACAGGAACAAGCTGTACTAAGGATGTACAGAGATATTTCTTTAGTCGTTTGTGTCATCAGCTACTGATTTCCCACCATCACGTAAAAAACCCAAATGTATGTCAACAGGAGTCTGTCTGCAACTATAAAATCACTTTACATCAGTTGGCTTCAGAAGTTAGTACCCTATGGAAAGTCCATTTAAAATTTTACCTGGCACATACATGCTAAAATATCTTGTTTGCTGTTTGAAGCCACACTAGATTACAACCCACAGAGACAGGACTTCTAGTTTATTTCTCACAACCCGCATATACAAAACCCAAAATCGCAACATAGAAAAGCGTTGTTAAAATTCTGTAATAACAGTAAAGCAAAATAGTTCAGCACAGAGCTCTTTTCTTAGGAATTTTTTAAAGCCTCTGTATTCATAATATACAACACTTCAACATCTAAATTAAGTATTTCAAACATACAAGGCTCACCTTGGAACTCTAATGTAAGAGCTGTTTTAGGTTATGAATCAAACCTAACCTAGCTCAAACACTGAAAATTGAATAATGCCATGATTGCTTAATATGAAATCAAATTCTATAATTATTTCATGGTCTATTAACAGTATATTTCGTACTCAATTCTAAGTGGAAATTAGTCTCGTGCTTCTTTACAGGCACCTACTCCATGTGACTTCAAGAATTAAGACTGTCATGCAGCATCACAGAGAGCTGATGTGTTGCAGCTGCATCACTTCAGAAACATCAGAATCTAGTACCGAGCTTTGCCCGTCATAGTGAATAAATACCACTTTGAGTCAATATTATGGTCCCTCGCTGCTATACGGAATTCAAACCATGCAGCCCTCACTGTCATATTGATGTTTTCAATATTACCAAAAACCAATAAGCAAAAGTATTACTCAAAAAACACTTGGGATATTTGGAAGGTGAAACAATATGGGTTAAAGTTTTCTCAGTTATGAAGGTACATCTGGAAACTCCTTTAGTTTTCAACTTAAGAAATACTTCATAAAATACAGTGGCCAATTTCCCTGCCTTAGGAAATAAAGTATAGAGAGTCCTCAAATTACGTATATACTTTACACATGAACTATTCAGGGAATGGAATAGATTTTTTCATTGTATGCAGTGAGACTTCCATCTTCTCTTTCCACTTTTCATCCTCACCACTACCATGCAATGTTAAAGCAATACATGTTGTTAAATACTCATTTCAGAAAAGAATGAACAGATACAAAGAAAACTACAAAAGTTTAGCCTTGATAAAAAGTCAACAAAGATAAGAAACAATAGGTATCTTCAAATATGTTAAGACAGAACTCTCAGCTAATGAAATGAAATGCTCTTGACCCACAAGGCCTATAATCATTTTGTCAACCCACACCCTTCCCTCCATGCTTCTTCTAGCCGTAAGGGTAGACAACCTACGCCAAGCTACATATCTCAGCCATAATAATTATTCCTAAGGATAAGAAACTGACTCCAGCTGGATCAATCAATCTTTCCTCGGGATATCTGCAACTAGAAATAGAAGGGAAAATCCCACACATCACAAAACTCTCCTCATCTTCTAAGTTCTAAACCCAATGCCTTAACTTACTCCTCAGCATGCAGGTTCAGTCCCACTTTAGAAATTTTGCCTGAACTATTCCCTAGAGTACTCTTCCTCCAGATATTTGCATGGCTGGCTATTTCTTGTGATTCAGGTCTCAGCTTTAATGCCCACTGTGGACAAAGGCATTAGTAAGCAGCCACTTAATCACTGTCATATCACCTTATTTTAACCCTCTGCATAGCACCACTTTAATATCCTTCTTTTTAATACTCACTGCTGTATCTCCAACACCTAGAATAGTGCCTGGCACAAACTATACACTCCATTCATAATTTGTTGAATAAGTGAAAACTGTGAAGAAATGAGCCCAAAGCCAACAGCCACGGTCTTATCCCCATGGAAAAGCCAGTCTGAAAGAATGAAGCCACTAAGGAAAGAGACAAAAAGAAAACAAAGTAGAACTCCTTGAGGCATCTGAGTCTCTTTAGTCATCCCGAAGACCAGCTCCAACCCTGCCCATACTACAGTTTGATTATGTACATCAGAGGACTTTAAAAGGATGCACATACCATGCTGAGGAGGACTAGTGGGTATGTAAGATGATCCATCAGAATGTGAGAAGCAATACTACATCTAAAATGGATTTTGTATTATCCTTTGTTTTATAATGTACAGAATATATTAGTCATACATATACACAATGTACAGATAAATATACCCACACTGGATGTACATCTGATACCTAATAGAGGTGAACAATTGAAAAAGTCAGGAGACTATTATTGTTAATGAGGAAATTTGTTTTTCTTAAGCTAGAATGTTTCAGGTTTCTTTCATTTCTAACCAAGAGACTTCTGAAATGTACTTAACACATATGTGATGCTCAAATGCTTGTAAAATGATGAATGCACATTCTTTACGGCTCCAGAGAACAAGTAAAAGCTAAAGGTGAACAGATTTCAAATCTACATCAAAAATAACTTTCTAGGGCTTCCCTGGTGGTGCAGTGGTTGAGAGTCCGCCTGCCGATGCAGGGGACACAGGTTCGTGCCCCGGTCCGGGAAGATCCCACATGCCGCGGAGCGGCTGGGCCCATAAGCCATGGCCACTGAGCCTGCACGTCCGGAGCCTGTGCTCCACAACGGGAGAGGCCACAACAGTGAGAGGCCCGCGTACCGCAAAAAAAATAAAATAAAAATAACTTTCTAAAATTTAGACCTGTCTAAAAGTAATCACTTCCTCTCCAATTATAAATTTCCCACTACTAGACAGGTTCAAGTAGAAGCCTGATAACCATTAGTAAAGGATACTTAGACATGATTTCTGCACTTGTGAGGTAGTCTATGTATCAAATGTTAACTTAGTGATACCAAGTCCTAGGGATATAATGATAAGTTTAGTCCTTGTCCCCTTGGAGATCACAATTTAACAGACCAGAAAGACACACGTGCAAATATTTATATAGTATACATCTCTATATACATGGTCCAGTGACAACAGAGGAATGTGGTGATTAATTGCATAGGTGGGAATATTTAAGTTAAATACTGAGGGATAAGTAAAAGTCATTTTTCCTGTTATGCAAGAAAGATGAGGGCATTCCTAACAAAGAACATGTGAGAAGGGACACGTATAGAAAGTACACAGTACAACAAACGCAAAATACAACAAATAAGGTGGAATTTGAGGATGATAAGTGGCCTATGGTGAGAGAATATCCACAAATGAAGCTGCTGGATAAGTGGCTAGGAGCCAAAATATAAAGGGTCATACCAAGGAGTTTGGAAAGACCCACAGAATAATAAAAATAACTGTCTTAGAGTGTTCTATTTTGTTCCAGACAGACACCTAAACTCTTTAGACACTCTAGCAGTTTCAATTCTCACAAGATCCCTATCATTATCTACACTGTTTAAATAAGGAAACAAGCTAGAGACAGACCAAGTAATTTGACTAAAATCACAGTTACATTAGTGTCAGAAACAAAATTTACTGAAGAATTCTGAGAAGCGATGTGTAATATGAAGGTGTTTGAATAAGTGATATGTATTTTAGAAAAACAGTTATGAGGCAATGTAGGTAATGGTATAGAAGTAGGATAGGGTAGTCTTAGGGAAATGCAACAGACAAATATAATCTAAATGAGAGCTACCGAGGCAGTGGGAATAAGGGAAAAAAACTAAAGGACTTCACTGGTTTCTAGCTTGAGCAAGCAGGTGGAAAAGTAAGTTTGGGTGGAAGACATGAGGCAGAAAATGAGGAGATGAGGTATAAAATGATTAGGTTGAGCTTAGGCAATATGGACACATTTAGTTTGAGGTTTCAATAAAAAAAGCAAAGGGAAAAGGTCCAATAGGAAGTTAACTAGAAAGAGTTCTTTCTAAAGACAGGTGGGAAGACTGGCTAGAATAAGTATATTTAGAAATTATCAATATACATAGAACAGTTAAAAAATTAGGCCAAGCAAAGTAGAAAATATCCATGAGTCCATACTGATATTAAATAAATAAATATGTAAGTAAGTAGCGGGAAATTGATTAATTTTCCTTTCTGAAGAATTCCAAATCATTTATATAGATACCGTACCCTCACGGAGGTGGAACTCCTCACTCCTTAAGTATAGGCTGCAGATAGTGACTTCCTTCTGGAGAGTACAATACAGAAAGGAGGAAAAATAAGAATAATTTTAAAACAGAGAAGCCTGACAAAAACCACCTCAGCCAGATGATCCAAGTCAATATCAACAATAACTCATGATGACAGTATGTACCCTTGACATATCATGACAAAAATGGCACTTTACCTCTGTAGTCTTTATCCCCAAAACCCATAACCCTACTCTAAACATGAGAAAAACCACAACCTCGACTGAGGGACAATCTACAAAATATGTGACCAGTGCTTCTAAAAACAAGCTGTCATGGTCATCAAAAAGAAGTAAAGTTAAAAAAAAATAAAACAGCATAAGAGGAACCTAAGGACACATGACCAGTAAATGTAATACGGTATTGATCTCAAGAAGACAGCAGCGAGCAGTGGCTTGAAACAAGATCTTAGTTCCCTCCCCAGGAACTGAACCTGGGTAGCCTGGGTGAAAACCAGGAATCCTAGCCACCAGTCCACCAGGAGCTAGAGGCTAGAAGCAAAGTTGCCCTGGCTCTTGTCCCCATTGAAAAATGAATTTCTCAAGGAAGCAAAAACTGTAAAAACAGGTACAAAGTTTATTATTAAAGACACAGCACAACAAGTGGGAGAGCACACAGAGAAACAGTTTGTTTAGTTAAGACAGAAGCCAGGTAGAGATACACACCGGGAGAGAAAGGGTGTGGGCATCCTCCCTAATGAAGAGGAGTGCACCAGAAAGGCGATTCAAATCACTTATATGTGAGGGTTCTTCCCGGTCTTTGTTTACCTTTGGTCAATTATCTCATTTCTTTTCGACATCTGACCTGTCCTAGGGCCCTCCCTGACATGTGTGCGCATCTTTTTGCCAAGATGAATTCCACTGCAGAGGCCTGTGAGGAGGTTGACACCACCTATTATGGGGCCCCCATATTGGCCCCCAAGGAGACTTTCTGCACATGTAGAGCTGGGGAGGTCTCCTTGACCGCAAGGATGAGCCATATGTGGTCTCTTTCAAGGATGAGCCATATGTGGTCTCTTTATCTTTTATCCAAGCAGGACTCAGCTCCTCCTTGCTCTTGCTCTTATCTTTATCTTAGAGTATTTGTCCATAGGGGACAGATTCTAGCTATTCAGCCTGGGGCCCATCTATCTCCTGCCTCAGTATCCTTTATGAAAATCTGGAATAGAAAAAGGGCAGTAGACAAAAACTACAAAAATCTGAATAAAGTATGGACTTCAGTTAACAATTATGTATGAACATTGGTTCGTTAATTTTAACGAATGTAGCATTAATGGTGTAAGTTATTCATAATAGGAAAAACTGAGTATGGAGTATATGAGAACTCTCTGTATTATCTTCACAATTTTTCTCTAAGTCTATTCTAAATAATGAAGTTTTTCTTTAAAATCAGGCCAAGAAGAAAACCATTACTATTCAAGAGATACATAGAGGAAAATAAATCGGCAAAAGAAATTTAAAAGGAATGATCATATAGAAAGATAGAATGATACCCTAAAAGTCATAAGAAAAAAAGTGTACAAGAATAAAAACAGGTATAATATAATACAGGTCAAAGGAGATAAGGAATGAATACAAACCACTGGATATAGAAGGTCACGGGTAAAAGAAAAGTTCAGTGGAGATGCAAGAATGAAAGGTAAAAAACAGTGCTTTATCTTGCTTATGAGCCACAATTTTTTGATTTTCTCAGTCAAAAATCTCTTAAAAGATTCTCCTAGTTTCAATTCTATTGTAAGTGTTCCTTTTTCCCTGAATTCATATCAGTTTAGTCACCAAAACATAATTCTTATTGAATCTTCTTTCACAGTGAAAAGTATTAGGAGATGCATCAGATAGCATACTTTAATCTGGAAGTAACAGAAAATTCCAAAAGGAAACTGGCTTAAGCAATAAGGAAATGCATAACCATTATCTCATATGACAAGAAGTATGGGTAGAGCAGGCTCTAAACACTACAAGTCAGAGCTTCAGAAATTCTCTGTAATTCCCTGACCTCCTATGTGTAACTTCATCCACAGGCTGGAAGTAAAAGCAAAATAGTTTGAGACTGTGATCTGCTCATCTTTGAACCTATCACTAGCAAAGGAAGGGAAGTACCATGTTTCACTTAGACTTACTAGAATCAATTCTGGAACTCGGAATGAAGACTCCTTTCTCTGAGTCAAGTGAAGGAAGACTCCTTTCTCTGAGTCAAGTGAAGGAGGGTTAGATACCTGAACAAACAGGTTCTGTTAGAAAGGTAGATAGGAGAGGAATAATGTTAAACACGCAATCAACAGTTAGCCAATACAGGAGGTTCTTATTTGCATAATTTCCTACCTTTGGGGAAGTTTTTAAATTTCCTTTAATATGATGAAAATACACTTCAATAAAATAATGGCCAAATAATTTCCTTCTTCAAATAACCAAGTGACAACCTCAGAGACAGTCAGTACTGCTTTATAGGTCAAGAGGAAGAATGTGGTATAAATTTGTAAATTTATCTTATCACTCAAATTTATATCAGAAAAATAAAATGTGTTTGGGTATTTTAAAACCAGGGACTTGATTTCATTTTACTCTTCAAAATTGTTATTTTGTTGGAGGTAAGATGTTAAGAGATCCTAAGGTAGTAGAAAGAGCACTAAGAGCCCTGGGCTCTAGCCCTAACTCTTCCACTAAATTACAGTGTTATCACAGATGGTCACCTAATCTATGTCGGTTTCAGTTTTCCCTTCTGTTAAAGTAGAAAGTTCAGGTCATCTCCAAATCTTCTTTCTAGTTAATTCCTAATTATAAATAATATTCACTTGTTAACTAGAATACTTATGCAGACTATATAAAGTTGTAAATCTGCGCTAGCCAAATACTCAAGATGCCTTCCAAGGCTACATACAAGCCAATGACATGAAGCTTTTCCTATAAAACTACACTTTTACGAAAATCTTCACCACTGCCAGCAATGCAAATAGCATGATGTTACAATTTTGAAATAACTCAAAAATTCCGTTTAACTTCTCTTTAAACCCAAATTCACTATTGAAAGGTTTCAGTACATCTACAGAAGCAAACCGTCACTGTTGCACAGGGAATGGAAAACGACAAAAACGTAACCACTTTGAAATTCAATTAAAGACAAGATATCTAACCACTAACCCTAAATGAAGAAGATGAAAATTAAAGCACAATGAGAAAGCTGGAATTCAAGTCATAATCAGAAATAGGAATTCTATATAGAATAGGAAATAGGGGGGGAAATAATCCCCAAAAGTAAAACCAACATACAGACCTAAAAGAAATTAAATATCTCATGAATTTCTTTTAAAGACTATTATTTAGATAAAATTGATAGAAATAATTTCCAAAAACAGGTTGATGACAGTGAGAAACAGGAGAGGAAACCATTACCCTGTCCTTTGGGAACTTCAAATTAATGAATCTTGGCAAACCAGACAAAAATCATACGGGATGACTTGATAAAACCCCATGACTTAAGCCAACTGCATTATGACCCGGAGTTGGTTCTTCTCAAAATTATTAATAATGAAAAATACTTACACAGGATACACATGATTGCCAGGAAAAAAAAAATGCACTTCTTTGAAACAGTTTTTAAAACAACAAACCACCCACAGAAACCACATGGGCACAAAATGAAATGATTCTGGTCACTGATTTGTAGAAGAGCATTTAAGCACTCCCCAAGTGAAAAGACTCAGCTTTAGCCTCTCTTTCTAGGACAAGCAGAACATCCATGAAAACACCTGATCTGGACCTACCAAGAAAACAGTGCAAACATACCTGCACTGGCCTGAGTTTCAAGAGAAATAACTTTCTCCAAGGAGAGCCTAACAGTTTTAAGAGACCACTTCCTTGTTTTAAGAAGACATTTTTTGTTTCCTCACAGTAAGAATTTATATAAAGCTTAAAAACTCCTCAAAATAAAATAAAATAAAATAAAGTAAAACAAATCTCAAAATACTTAACATTATAATATTAATGACATAAATTAAAATCTCCTGGAAGCACCACTCTCTACTATCAGTAGCAATAGCATTAATATGTGAGGAATACTCAGTTTATCCAATTATGTAATAATACCCTAGTGAAATAGTATACCAGAGAGGTACATTTCAAAAGAGGAAGGAATAAATATGGAGGAAGGGATATTGCTCAGGAGACAGGCAAACTATGTGGGTTGCATATAGCTGCACTGGAACCCTAGAAGCTAAGCTGGGTACATTAAATAGGTATGAGGTCCAGAAAAAGGAAGCCAAATGAAACCAGAGCCAAACACAATCTAGAACAAAGCACCGCCTAGGGTAAAATGCAAAAACTACATAAAAACTCTACTTATGTACAGAAATATCAGATAGGTACTACATATATTAACAGAAAACAGAAAGTTAATCTTGACCCTCAACATCACTAAAAATTCATCCACACCTTTAAATAAGTAGGAAAAAAAGGGGGACTTGCCATGGCCTATATTATATAGTTTGTAAAGGACATAAAGAGAACACAATAAAAACCAGGCAGCAGGGCTTCCCTGGTGGCGCAGTGGTTGAGAGTCTAAAAAAAAAAAAAAAAAAAAAAAAACAGGCAGCAATGCAAGAGCTACAAGTTTACATATATCTGCACACACATTCTTCACAGTGCTTTCAATTTCCTGATACAATGCCATAAAAATTGGGGATTTTTTCCTCCTCTACTTTGGCTCTATGTAAGGTGCTGACTTTTCCCTTGGATAGGCTGGCAAAACTCAGTTTGTCAAAGCCTGCATATTGAAGAACACATATAATTTCCAGAAGAAATAAAGAAAGAATGGAAAAATAGATGAGTTTCCAAAAGAAACAATTTTAAATTGTGTATATCTATAGCCCTCATGCTTTAGAAATGATGTCACTGGTGGTATTTGGTACCACATGCATGAATCCTAAAAAGACCAAAGCATTGAAGCCATCCAAGTACAACTGTAGCTATCTTAGTATAGTTTGAAGACAATGAAAAAGGTAATAATACCAAGGATGGAAAGCCCTGGGATTGTTACCTAGTCAGAAAGAAAACACATCTGAAGAAAGATTAGATCTGACTCATTTCAGAAAATGAACAGGGAAGGGCTTCCCTGGTGGTGCAGTGGTTGAGAGTCCGCCTGCTAATGCAGGGGACACGGGATCGTGCCCCGGTCCGGGAAGATCCCACATGCCACAGAGCAGCTGGGCCCGTGAGCCATGCCCATGGCCTGCGCATCCGGAGCCTGTGCTCCACAACAGGAGAGGCCACAACAGTGAGAGGCCCACGTACCACAAAAAAAAAGAAAATGAACAGGGAAATCCTATAACTATACTGAAGATGTCTAATTAAACAAACAACATAAAATTTGTACACCAAAATCCTTCACATTATAGTAAAATAACTGGGTGTTTTCTAAATAGCTGTTGAGTAAAATGATCTATTATGGATGCAGAAATGAGAAATGTCTGGTTTCTTAAGGTTTACTAAGAGTAGGAAGTGATATGTCTAAGATATAGGAAATGACCAAAAAATATGGTGCATATTCCTGGTGTGTAAATTCTACCCAAAGATTTAATGACAGGTTAAAAGGAAAAACTTTACTTTTCACAGTAAATAACAAACTATACTTTATACTTTGTTATATTTATAAAATGTAACACAGAATAAAAGATAAAGAGAATAAATGAGGGGCTTCCCTGGTGGCGCAGTGGTTGAGAGTCTGCCTGCTGATGCAGGGGACATGGGTTCGTGCCCCAGTCCAAAAAGATCCCACGTGCCATGGAGCAGCTGGGCCCGTGAGCCATGGCTGCTGAGCCTGCGCGTCTGGAGCCTGTGCTCCACAATGGGAGAGAGGCCACAACAATGAGAGGCCTGCGTACCGCAAAAAAAAAATAAAAAGAATAAATGAAAACAAAGAAAAAATTTTCTAAATATCACCAGAAGTTTACTCACAAACATCTTTACTACCACACACCACTGGAGTTTCTATTATTTCTGTACTATGGTTACTTCAAAGGAAAAGTATGATAATGTTTGGAGAAAAGTTTAAACTATATCCGCAAAGTATACAGATAGCATTCTACTTTCAATCAAAATGGAGACAGACCACATTTAATGTCCCAACTAAAAGAACTACAAAACTGAAAAAAATATATGAAACAATTGCTTTTAGATAGTGGATAACAGACAGCAGAGAGTTATAATTCCTGAGAGAAAGGAAACAAACAAGGTAAGCATTACAAATGACCAGTTTACAAACTGTTGTCAGTTTACAAGCCGGAATATATAGCGGGGAAACCCAAGCCTCTCACTGAGTTGAGGAGACAGAGTTAAAAGTTTATAAGGTAGCTAGAATTTCCAGGGCCAACAACTTGAGAAGAGAGAACTACACCAAATAAGAACTCTAGAGATAGAAAGGTCTGCTCAAGTCTTGGGCGGAGTACTAACCTCTACACACATGAGAGAAAACTACACAATGATAGAAAAAGAAAAACAAAAGTAAGCAGAACATCTGGAGCTCACGCAAGCTGGCAATAGTTTGTATTCCTATCAGTCAGAGTGGATAAACCTCTTAATACATAGAGCATTCAGGTGAATCCTCTGGAGGGCATCTCCTTAGCAATGACGCTAAATTAGAAACAACAAAAGGCTTTTCTGGACCCACACTAACAAATCTTAAAATGTGTCTCAAAATAATCCAACTGAATCCACGTAATATAACTTAAAGCCAGAACAAAATACAGCACTATTTGAAATAATACAACAAAATTCAGCAATCAACAAAATTCAAAATGTCTTAATCCAATCAAAAACTAACAGGCATACAAAAAGATTAGGAAAATAGGACCTATAACCAAGAAAAAAATCACTCAATAAAAACAGAAATTAACAAGATGATGCAATAGGCAAAGACATGAGAACAGCTGTTATAAATGTGTTTCATATGTTTAAGAAACTAGAAGAAAAAATGATCATGGTTATAAGGAACATGGAAGATGTAAAAAAAACTCAAATGGAACTTCCAGAGGAGAACTTCTGAAACAAAAAATACAGAGGATGAGATTAACAGCAGATTAAACACTACAGAAGACAAGATCATGAAGTTTAAAAATTCCATCAGTAATTATTCAAAATGAAGTAGAAAAAGAAAGAATACTGAGAAAAACTGGAATAATATCAAGTAGTCTAAAACATGTGTAATTGGAGGTGCAGAAAAGAAAGGAAAGGGTGTGGAACAAAATATATGAAGAAATATAGCTGAAAATTTTCTACATTTCATGAAAACTATAAACCCAGAGATCCAGAGATCTAAACAACAGCTAAGCAGAACAAACATAAAGAAATCATAGCAATGCACATCATATTCTTTTGTGAAAAACTAAGAAAAGAGAAAATTTTTTAAACAAGCCAAAAAAGGGGACACATTACATACAAAACAACTAAAATAAGAATAAAAGCAGACTTCTTGTCAGAAACCAGGTAAGCCAAAAGACAACTGGTAAATATTTTTAAAGTACTGAAAGGAAAAAAATATATAGCAGCATACAATTCTTTGCCCAGAGAAAATATCATGAAAAACTGAAGGGGAAAACAAGACATTTTCCAAGACAAACAAAAGCTCAGAGAATTCTTTGCTAGCAGCCCAGCACTAAAAGAAATGTTAAAGAAAATTCTTCAGAGACAAGAAAAATGAAACTAGATTGGAATTTAGATCCGCACAAAAGGAATTAGGAGTGCCAGAAATGATAAACATGGGAATAAATACAAAAATTTAAAGACGGAAAGTGGCAAAGGCACCCTCAGAAGCAATGGGGTCCCCAGCTGCAGGTAGGGAACCAGGTGGGGGAATCGTTTAATACTTCACATTAGGACAAATATGTGAAAGTTCCTGCCAACCCATGAGAATTTCTTACTTCGGACATTTTTTGTTCTACTTACTGCACAATTTTCTTAGAAGTTCTTTTTTGATGCCATGCTCTGTGACTTGCATCAAAAGAGGAGTTTCTCTTCATCAAGATTCCTAACACTGGTAATGTGATGAATAAATCTGAGATCATTGGGGGTGGAGGTGAAGGAGCCTATGAAATAGTACTTAAATGCAGACACAAGATAAGACATTAGTGTGAATGCCTCTTAATAGGGAAAATTCCTTTCAGAATTAAAAGAGAAAGGAAAGACAGCCCTACCAGGTGTCAAAGGAATGTGGATAGAAGAGGCAGAGTTAAGGCAGTAAATGCATGAAATTGTGGAAATCAAGAAATTCAAGGACAGTGAAGCCCTGTGGTGTGTGGGGGGCCTTGGGTCCCAGGCCAGGAATTGGGCCTGAGCCTCTGGGATGGGAGCGCCAAGTCCAGGATGCTGGAATGCCAGAGAATTCCTGACCCTAGGGAATACTCATCAGCAAGACCTCTCCTGGAGGTCTCTGTCTCAACTCCAAGACCCAGCTCCACCCAACTGTCTGCAGGCTCCAGTGCTGAATGCCACATGCCAAACGACAAGCAAGACAGGACCACAAACCCACCCATCTGCAGATAGACTACCTAAAGTCATAAAGCCCACAGACACCCCAAAACATACCACCTGACACAGCGCTGCCCATCAGAGGGAAAAGATACAGCTCCACCCACCAGAACACAGGCACTAGTCCCACCCATCAGGAAGCCTACACAAGCCACTGGACTAACCTCACCCACTGGGGGCAGACACCAAAAGCAAGAGGAACTATGAGCCTGCAGCCTGTGGAAAGGAAACCTCAAACACAGTAAGTTAGACAAAATGAAAAGACAGAGAAATATGTTCCCATGAGTGCGCAAGGTAAAAACACACAAGATGAAATAAATGAATAAGAAATAGGTAATCTACTTGAAAAAGAATTCAGAGTAATGATAGTAAAGATGACCCAAAATCTCAGAAATAGAATGCAGAAAATACAAGAAATGTTTAACAAGGACCTTGAAGAACTAAAAAACAAACTGTGATGAACACCACAATAAATGAAATTAAAAATACACTAGGAGGAATCAGTAGCAGAATAACTGAGGCAGAAGAACAGATAAGTTAGCTGGAAGACAGAATGGTGCAAATAACTGCCATGGAGCAAAATAAAGAAAAAAGAATGAAAAGAATTGAGGACACTCTCAGAGGCCTCTGGGACAATGTTAAATGCACTGACATTCAAATTATAGGGGTCCCGGAATAAGAAGAGAAATAAAAAGGGTCTGAGAAAACATTTGAAGAGACTATAGTCAAAAACTTCCCTAACATGCTAAATGAAATAGTCAATCAAGTCCAGGAAGCGCAGAGAGTCCCATCAGGATAAACCCAAGGAGAAACACTCCAAGGCACATATTAAACACAAACAAAACTTAAATACAGGGCTTCTCTGGTGGCGCAGTGGTTGAGGGTCCACCTGCCAATGCAGGGGACACGGGTTCGTGCCCCGGTCCGGGAAGATCCCACATGCCACGGAGCGGCTGGGCCCGTGAGCCATGGCCGCTGAGCCTGCACGTCCGGAGCCTGTGCTCCGCAACGGGAGAGGCCACAACAGCAAGAGGCCCGCGTAACGCAAAAAAAAAAACTTAAATACAAGGAAAAAGTATTTTAAAATGCAGCAAGAGAAAAGCAACAAATGACATACAAGGAAATGCCCATAAGGTTATCAGCTGATCTTTCAACAGAAATTCTGCAGGCCAGAAGGGAGTGGCAGGCTATATTTAAAGTGATTAAAGAGAAAATCCTACAACGAAGATTACTATACCCAGCAAGGATCTCATTCAGAATCAATGGAGAAATCAAAGGCTTTACAGACAAGCAAAAGCTAAGAAAATTCAGCACCACCAGACCAGCTTTGCAACAAATGCTAAAAGAACATCTCTAGGCAGGAAACACAGGAGAAGAAAAAGATCTACAAAAATGAACCCAAAACAATTAAGAAAATGATAATAGGAACATACATATCGATAATTAACTTAAAGGTAAATGGATTAAATACTCCAACCAAAAGGCACAGACTGGCTGAATGGATACAAAAACAAGGCCCATATGTATGTTGTCTACAAGAGACCCACTTCAGACATAAGGACACATACGGATCTAAAGTGAGGGTATGGAAAAATATATCCCATACAAATGGAAATCATAAGAAAGCTGGAGTAGCAATACTCATATCAGAAAAAATAGATTTTAAAATAAAGTCTGTCATAAGAGACAAGGAAGGTCACTACATAATGATCAAGGAATCAATCCGAGAAGAAGATATAGCAACCGTAAATATTCATGCACCCAACACAGGAGCACCTAAATACATAAAGCAAGTGCTAACACCCGTAAAAGTAGAAATCGATAGTAACACAATAATACTGGGGCACGTTAACACTCCACTTACACCAATGGATAGATCATCCAGACAGAAAATTAATAAGAAAACACAAGCCTTAAATGACACATTAGACCAGATAGATTTAATTGATATTTACAGGACATTCCATCTGAAAGCAGCAGAATACACTTTCTTCTCAAATGCACATGGAACATTCTCCAGGATACATCACATCTTGGGTCACAAATCAAGCCTCTGTAGGTTTAAGAAAATTAAAATCATATTAAGCATCTTTTCCAACCACAATGATATAAGATTAGAAATCAATTACAGGAAAAAAAAACTGTAAAAAAACACAAGCACACGGAGACTAGACACATGCTACTAAATAACCAAGGGACCACTGAAAAAAATCAGAGGAAACCAAAATATACTGAGAAACAAATGACAATGAAAACACGACGACCCAAAGCCTATGGGATGCAGCAAAAGCCGTTCTAAGAGGGAAGTTTACAGCAGTACAATCCTACCTCAAGAAACAAGAAAAATCTCAAATAAACAATCTAACCTTGCAACTAGAGAAAGAAGAACAAACAAAACCCAAAGTTAGTAAAGGAAAGAAATCATAAAGATCAGAGCAGAAAGAAATGAAATAGAAACGAAAAGAACAATAGCAAAGATCAATAATACTAAAAGCTGGCTCTTTGAGTAGATAAACCAAATTGATAAACCTTTAGCTAGACTCAAGAAAAAAAGGGAGAGGACTCAAATCAATAAAATTAGAAATGAAATGGAGAAGTTACAACTCACAATGCAGAAATACAAAGAATCATAAGAGACTAGTACATGCAACTACATGCCAGTAAAATGGACAACCTGAAAGAAATGGACATATTCTTAGAAAAGTATCACCTTCCAAGACTGAACCAGGAAGAAATAGAAAACATGAACAGACAAATCACAAGTAATGAAATTGAAACTATGATTAAAAATCTTCCAAAAAGCAAAAGTGCAGGACCAGATACCTTCACAGGTGAATTCTATCAAATACTTAGAGAAGAGCTAACACCCATCCTTTTCAAACTCTCAAAAAATTGCAGAGGGAGGAACACTCCCAAACTTATTCTATGAGGCCCCCATCACCCTGATACCAAAACCAGACAAAGATATCACAAAAAAAGAAAATTACAGGCCAATACCACTGATGAACATAGATGCAAAAATCCTCAGCAAAATACTAGCAAACCGAATCCAACAACACATTAAAAGGACACCAAGATCAAGTGAGATTTATCCCAAGGAATGCAAGGATTCTTCAATATAGTTAAATCAATCACTGTGATACACCACATTAACAAACTGAAGAATAAAAAACATATGATCACCTCAATAGATGCAGAAAAAGCTTTTGACAAAATTCAACACACATTTATGATAAAAACTCTCCAGAAAGTGGGCACAGAGGGAACCTACCTCAACATAATAAAGGCCATATACAACAAACCCACAACAAACTTCATTCTCAATGGTGAAAAACTGAAAGCATTTCCTCTAAGATCAGGAGCAAGACAAGGATATCCACTCTTGCCACTATTACTCAACATAGTTTTGGAAGTCCTAGCCACAGCAATGAGGGAAGAAAAAGAAATAAAAAGAATCCAAATTGGAAAAAAAGAAGTAAAACTGTCACTGTTTGCTGATGATATGACACTATACATAGAAAATCCTAAAGATGCCACCAGAACACTACTAGAACTAATCAATGAATTTGGTAAGGTTACAGGATACAAAATTAATTCACAGAAATCTCTTGCTTTCCTATACACTAACAACAAAAGATCAGAAAGAGAAATTAAGGAAAAAATCCCATTTACCATTGCAACAAAAAGAACAAAAAATAAACCTTCCTAAGGAGGCAAAAGAACTGTACTCAGAAAACTATAAAACACTGATGAAAGAAATCAAAGATGACAGAAACAGATGGAGAGGTATACCATGCTCCTGGATTGGAAGAATCAATATTGTGAATATCACTATACTACCCAAAGCAATCTACAGATTCAATGCAATCCCTATCAAATTACCAATGGCATTTTTCACAGAACTAGAACAAAAAAATTTACAATTTGTAGAGAAACACAAAAGACCTCGAATAGCAAAAGCAATCTTGAGAAAAAAAAAAAAACAGAGCTGGAGAAATCAGGCTCCCTGACTTTAGACTACTTACAGGGCTACAGTAATCAAGACAGTATGGTACTAGCACAAAAACAGAAATATAGATCAGTGGAACAGAATAGAAAGCCCAGAGATAAAACCACACACCTACAGTCACTTAATCTATGACAACAGAGGCCAAAATATACAATGGAGCAAAGACAGCCTCTTCAGTAAGTGGTGCTGGGAAAAGTGGACAGCTACAAGAATGAAATTAGAACACTCCCTAAAACCATACAAAAAATAAACTCAAAATGGATTAAAGACCTAAATGTAAGGCCAGGCACTATAAAACTCTTAGAGGACAACATAGTTTGAACACTCTTTGACATTAATCGCAGCAAGATCTTTTTTGACCCACCTCCTAATTAGAATACAAATAGAACTAAACAAATGGGACCTAATGCAACTTAAAAGTTTTGCACTGCAAAGGAAAGCAAGACAAAAAGACAACCCTCAGACAGGGAGAAAATATTTGTAAATGAAGCAACTGACAAAGGACTAATCTCCAAAATATACAAACAGCTCATGCAGCTCAATATCAATATCAAGAAAACAAACAACCCAATCCAAAAATGGGCTGAAGACCTAAATAGACATTTCTCCAAGGATGCCATACAGATGGCTAAGAGGCACATGAAAAGATGCTCAATATCACTAATTATTAGAGAAGTGCAAATCAAAACTGCAGTGAGGTATCACCTCACACCGGTGAGAATGGCCATCATCAAAGTCTACAAACATTAAATGCTGGAGACAGTATGGAGAAAAGGGAACCCTCTTGCACTGCTGATGGGAATGTAAATTGATACAGCCGCTATGGAGAACAGTATGGATAAAAAAAAAGGGCTTTCCTGGTGGCGCAGTGGTTGAGAGTCCGCCTGCCGATGCAGGGGATACGGGTTCGCACCCCGGTCCAGGAGGATCCCACATGCCGCGGAGCAGCTGGGCCTGTGAGCCGTGGCCACTAAGCCTGCGCATCCAGAGCCTGTGCTCCGCGGCAGGAGAGGCCACAACAGTGAGAGGCCTGTGTACCAGAAAAAAAAAAAAAAACTAAAAATAGAACTACCATATGACCCAGCAATCCCACCACTGCACTTGGCATATACCCAGAGGAAACTATGATATATGCACCCCAATGTTCACTGCAGCACTATTTACAATAGCCAGGACATGGAAACAACCTAAATGTCCATCAACAGAGGAATGAATAAAGAAGATGTACATATATACAATGGAGTATTACTCGGCCATAAAAAGGAACAAAATTGGGTCATTTGTTGAGACGTGGATGGACCTAGAGACTGTCATACGTCAGAAGTACTGAAGACTGAAGTACGTCAGAAAGAAAAAAACAAATAATGTATATTAACGCATATATGTGGAATCTGAAAAAATGGTATAGATGATCTTATTTACAAAGCAGAAATAGAAACAGATGTAGAGAACAAATGTAAGGATACCAAGGGGTAAGGGGGGGATAAATTGGCAGATTGGGATTGACATATATACACTATTGATACTAGGTATAAAATAGATAACTAATGAGAACCTACTGTATAGCACAAGGAACTCTACTCAGTGCTCTGTGTTGACCTAAATGGGAAGGAAATCCAAAAAAGAGGGGATATACGTATACATATAGCTGATTCACTCTGCTGTACCATAGAAACTAACACAACATTGTAAAGCAATATACCCCTATAAAAATTTTAAAACTTTTTAAATTTTAAAGATACCTGACTACACAGAGCAAAAATAATAACAATGAATTGTTTGCTTTACAGAATACGTAAAAGTAAACTAAATGATATCAATACCACAAATGATGAGAGGAAATGGAATTATACTGTTGTAAAGTTCTTACACTGTACATGAAATGGAATGACATTATTTGAGATTAGACTAATAAGTAAAAGATATATATTGTAGATCGTAAAGCAATGAATTAATTGGCAAAAATATACACCTAGTAAGCATAAAATTAAATTTTAAAAAAACCTCAAATCTAAAATAACTTAGAGAAAATAGGGAAAAAAACTGAAAGGGAAAGTGGAAAACAAACAGCGAAATAATATATTTAAACTCGACCATATTGATCAGTACATTAAATGTAGTGGATCTAAAGAACTAAAGCAGAGACTGTCACATTAAATAAAAATCAAGACCTAACTACATGCCACGAAAAATTCATTTTGGCTATGAAGACAAAAAAACATAAAGCTAAACAGCTGGGCTTCCCTGGTGGCGCAGTGGTTGGGAGTCCGCCTGCCGATGCAGGGGACGCAGGTTCGTGCCCCGGTCCAGGAAGATCCCACATGCCGCGGAGCAGCTGGGCCCGTGAGCCATGGCCGCTGAGCCTGCGCTTCCGGAGCCTGTGCTCCGCAACGGGAGAGGCCACAACAGTGAGAGGCCCGCATACCACAAAAAAAAAAAAAAAAAAAAGCCAAACAGCTGAAAAAGACATACCATGCAATCAATAATAAAAATAAAACTGAAGTGGCTATATTAGTATCAGAAAAATTAGACTTCAGGTCAAAAAATATTACAGGGGATAAAGAAAGAGATTTCAGGCAGCCAAGGCTGAGAGTCAGTTTTCTAATTTGTGAAGCCAGAAGCAGGAGAAAGAAGCTATGATTCTGTACCCTGGGCTCTGCATGCTAAGATAAACCACCTCCAGCACTGTCTGCAAGTAAGAAATCTAGAAGAGATCAAGATGGAGTAGAAGGACGAGGAACTCACCTTCCCCCATGAACACATCAAAACTACATTTACAGTGAAACAATTCTCACTGAATACTAACTGGAGACTGGCAGAAAGATACTTTACAAACAAGCCTGTAAGAAAGATCCACACAGAATTGGGTAGGGAGGGAAGAGAAGCAATCAGGTCAAGGCTTGTGCTCATGGGAGGGGACTCAGAAGGGAAGACAGATTACATGGGTAGAGATCCTACCTGAGAAGTAAGTGGTTTGAGCCACATGTTAGGCGCCCAGCCCTAGGGTCTGACACCAGAAACAGCAGTCCTCTTTTCAGTTGGAGGGCTGGTGGGACTAGCAGGAGACCTGTGGAAAGCCTGTGCTCTGCTTGTGAGGACCTTGCACACGCTTGCTTATTCCTGCAACAAGGCAAACTGAAACTGTGCAGGTTACTTGCCGGTTTGCTGTGACTGCCCTGGTGCGCACCCCAGCCTGAACCAAGCAACGGTTCCAGCCCTGCTTGCTTCACAACACAGCTCCACTATAGGGTGAGGGCTGATGCAGCTGAGGGGAGAGTTCAGCTGTGAGGGACAAAGGCTATTCAGACCAGGACAGACAACAGAACAGGGTGGGGACAGCCATTACTGGCGCTTATACAGGCAGAGCATCAGGAGCAGTCTGGGTCTCTGACTGTGGCCCGACCACCACAGCCTATGCCCAAACTGACACCTAGTGCCTGCATCAGCCCCTCTTGCTCCAGCACTACTCCCATCTGTGGCAAGGGTGCTGGTGCTGAGAGGGGATAGAGCACATACTTAAATGGGACGGAGCAAGCTTAGACCCAACCCTCACAGCTTCTGCTCCAGCAACTTGAGACCCAATCCCAATAGATGGTGGCAGCCAGTGAGCAGAGAAGAAGCCCTGGCCCACACCTGGCTCTGGCCCTAGCACCTACCACCTCCTACCAAGGTGATAGCTGCCAGCACACCCCAGGGAAAAGATGTAACTTGTGTTCATGTCAGATCCAGCTATCCTACTGCAGCCACTGGGCACATGTGGACTGTACAGGGAAACTCCCACACAAAGACACCCCTACAAGACAGAAATAGGTAACTACTTCACCTACTTTCATAGAGACAGAGAAAGTAAGCAAAATGAGAAGACAGAGGAAGTTGTTTCCATTGAAAATGAAAGAGGAAACAAAATGAAAAAGCAACTAATGAACAGAAATAAGCAATTTATCAGATAAAGAGTTCAAATCATTAGTATCAAGAATGCTAACTGAATTAGAAAAGAGGATAGATGAACACAGTGAGAAATTTAACAAGAAGCTAAATAGAAATTATAGAAAAGAGCCAGCCAGAATGAGGAACACAATAACTGAAATGAAAAACATACTAGAAGGAATTAACAGCAGACTAGGTGATAAAGAAGAATGTATAAGTGGTCTGAAGGAATAATAGAAATCACTCCATCAGAAAAATAAATTTAAGAAATAAGAACAGTGTAAGGGATCTCTAGGACAACATCAAGCATACCAACATTCACATCATAGGACTGCCACAGGAGAAGAGAAAGAGAAGGGGGTCAAAATTGTATTTGATAAAACTGCGGCTGAAAACTTACCAAATCTAAGGAAGTAAACAGATATCCAGATATAGGGAGCACAAAGGGTCCCAAACAAGTTGAACCCAAAGCGACTCACACCAAGACATATCATAATTAAAATGGCAAAAGTTAAAGATAAAGAGAGAAAGGCAGATAAAGATAAAGGCAGCAAAAGACAACCAAAGACCCATATACAAGGGAAGCTCCATTAGGCTATCAGCTGATTTTTCTGCAAAAACTTTGCAGACCAGAACGGAGTGGCGTAATAAACTCAAAGTGCTAAGAGGGAAAAACCTACAACCTAGGATACTCTACCCAGCAACATTATCATTTACAATTGAAGGAAAGATTAAAATTAATTAATTAATTAATATCTTCTCATACAGGCAAAAACTAAGAGAGTTCATCAATACTAAACCTACCCTAAAACCAATGTTAAAGGGTCTTCTCTAAGTGCAAAAGAAAAGGTTATAACAAGAAGTAAGAAGCTATAGAAAAGGAAAAATCCCACTAATAAAGGCAAATACATAGTAAAGGCATAAACTAGAATGAAGATTAAAAGAAGAAATTGAAGTATAGCTATAATAATCAGTAAATGGATAAACATCAAGATGTAAAATATCACATCAAAAACACAAAATGTAGCAGAGGGGAGTAAAAAATGCAGATATTTTAGGATATGTTTAAACTTAAATGACTACCTGTTTAAAACAGGTACAGAGAGAACATATTTCAACATAATAAAGGTCATTTATGGCAAACCCACACCTAACATCATACTCCAAGGTAAAAAGCTGAAAACCTTCCTCTAAGATCAGGAACAAGATAAGGATGGCCATTCTTGCCACCTGTATTTAACATAGTACTGGAATTCCAAGCCACAACAATTGGACAAGAAAAAGAAATAAAACATAAATTGGAAGGGAAGAAGTAAAACTGTCACTCTTTGCAGTTGATATAAAACTGTGTACAGAAAACCCTAAAGTCTCCAACAAAAAACTATTAGAAATAATAAATAATTCAGCAAAGTTGTAGGATACAAGATATATAGAAATATTTTTCCTTTCAATACAGTAAAAATTAACTATGAGAAAGAGAAAGCAAGAAAACAATTCCATTCAAAATTACATCAGGAATTCCCTGGTGGGCCAGTGGTTAGGACTTCATGCTTTCATTGCAAGGGGCTGGGTTCACTCCCTTGTCGGGGAACTTAGATTCCACAAGTCATGCAACGCAGGAAAAAAAAAAAAAATTGCATCAAAAAGAATAAAATTCATAGGGATAAACTTAACCAAGAAGATGAAAGACCTATACTCTGAAAACTACAGAACACTGATGAAGGAAACTGAAGATGATACAAAGAAACAGAAAGATATCTAGTGTTCTTAAACTGGAAAAATTAATATTGCTAAAATGGCCATAACCCCCAAAGCAATTTAGAGATGTAATACAATCCCTATCAAAATACCCATGAAATTTTTTACAGAACTAGAATAATCCTAAAATTTATATGGAACAACAAAAGACCCCAAACTATCACAGCAATCTTGAGAAAGAACAAAGCTGGAGGTATCATGCTCCCTAACTTCAGTCTATATTACAAAGCTATAGTAATCAAAACACCATGGTATTGACATAAAAACAGACACAAAGGTCAATGCAAAAGAATAGAGGGCCCAGAAATAAACCCACATGCTTATGTCAATTAATCTATGACAAAGGAGGCAAGAATATACAATGCAAAAAAGACAAACTCTTCAACAAGTGGTGCTGGGTAAACTGGACAGCTACATGTAAGAGAATGAAATTAGAAAATTTCCTCACACTATACACAAAAATAAACTCAACATGGATTAAAAACCTACATGTAAGACCTGAAACCATAAAAGTCCTAGAAGATAACATAGGCAGAACATGCTTTGACATAAATCACAACAATATTGTTTTGGATCTGTCTCCTAAGGCAAAAGAAACAAAAGCAAAAATAAACAAATGAAAGGTAATTAAACTTAACAACTTTTGCATAGCAAAGGAAACCACTGACAAAAAGACAATCTACTTAACAAAAGAATATATTTGCACGATACAACTAATAAGGAGTTAATATCCAAAATATATAAACAGCTCGTAAAATACAATACCAAAAAAAAAAAAACCCAATCAAAAAATGAGCATAACCCAAATATACACTTTTCCAAAGAAGATACACAGATGGCCAACAGGTACATAAAGACTCTC
Organism: Neophocaena asiaeorientalis asiaeorientalis; assembly: GCF_003031525.2. Lineage (NCBI taxonomy): Eukaryota > Metazoa > Chordata > Mammalia > Artiodactyla > Phocoenidae > Neophocaena > Neophocaena asiaeorientalis. The sequence continues at coordinate 22,384,001 of NW_020176571.1, read as the reverse complement.
AACATCACTAATCATCAGAGAAATGCAAATCAAAACAACAAAGAGATATCACCTCACACCTGTCAGAATGGCTATCATCAAAAAGTCTAGAAATAACAAATGTCATCAAGGATGTGGGGAAGACGGAACCTTAGTACACTGTCGGTGGGAATGTAAACTGGTGTAGTCACTATAGAAAACAGTATGGAGGTTCCTCAAAAAAGCTAAAAATAGAACTACTATATGATCCAGCAATTCCACTGCTAGCTATATATCAAAAAAAATGAAAACACTAATTTGAAAAATATACACGGACCCTAATGTTCACAGCAGCATTATTTACAATAGCCAAGATATGGAAGCAACCTAAGTGTCCATCAACAGATAATGTATATAGAACATATGCTATATATATATATATATATACACACAATGGAATATTACTCAACCATAAAAACAAATGAAATTCTGCCATTTGCAGAAATGTGGATGAACCTAGAGGGTATTATGCTTAGTGAAATAAGTCAGACAAAGAAAGACAAATACCCTAGGTTATCACTTATATGTGGAATCTGAAAAATAAAACAAATAAATGTACATAACAAAACAGAAACAGACTCACAGATACAGAGAACAAACTAGTGGTTACCAGTGGGGAGAGGGGAGGGGGAAGGGGCAAGATACGGTTATGGGATTAAAAGACACAACTATTATATATAAAATAAATAAGCAACAAGGATATCTTGTACAGCACAGGAAAATATAACCATTATTGTGTAATAACTTTGAGTGATGTATAATCTATAAAAATATTGAATTACTATGTTGTACGCCTGTTACTAGTATTATAAATCAACTATACTTCAATAAAATTTTTTTAAAAAATAAAAGCAGCAGACACTTGCAAAATACAAATTGGAAATTGGAGAAAAATATCAATATATTTATATTCTCCCATTGTAGACTTACAAAGGAGAAATTTGGTAGAGGTCACTGGAGAAACTTTGCCCAAGTTAAACCCCATTTAAAATAGCAACTAGTAATTACTACAGGCAGAGATTCTTTTGTCTGTTTGGTTCACTCGCATATTTCCAGGGCCTGGTACATTGTATGTGCACAAATATTTGCTGAATGAATGAATGGATAATTTTCTTAAATTAATGGGGGATACCTTCATAATGTGATATATTATTCCAAATACCATGTACAACAAATGTTTAGTTTAAAATGTATTGTCTAAAACAAAACAAAAAATATATTAAAAGAGATTTCATAATGACAAAGAAGACAATTCTTCAAGCAGACATAACAATACTAAATATAAATGCATCTAAGAACAGATTTTAAAATACATGAAGCAATGAGTGATAAAACTGAAATGACAGATAAACTAAAAATCATAAGGTAGAAATTTTGACGCTCTTCTCTAAGTAATTGATGAAATAAGTAGAAAGAAAATCAGTGGATATGTTGATGAATTGAACAGTATTACCAATCACTTTGATCTAACCAATACATCTGAAAAACTCTACATAACAGGTGAACATTAGACATTCTTTTCAAGTGCACATGAAACATTTAAAGATAAATGCTATTCTGAGCCATAAAACAAGTCTCAATAGATTTAAAAATACTGAAATCATACAAAGTATCTTCTCTAAGCACAGAAGAAACATATTAAAAAGCAATGTAAGAAATAAATCTGGAAATTCCCCAAAATACCTGCTAATTAAACAACACAATTCTAAATAACCCACTATATATCACAAGAGAAACTGAGAAATATTTTGAGGTGAATATAACTGGAAATACTATATATCTAAATCTGGGGGATGCAGCTACAACAGTGCTTTCAGGGAAATTTATAAACATTATATACTTATATTTAGAAAACAAGAAAGGAGTCAAATAACTGATCTATCTCCTTAAGAAACCTAAAAATGTAGAGCCTATTAAACTCAAAGCAAGCACAAAAAAGAAAGTAACAAAGAACAGTAATTAATAAAATAGAAAATACAAAAACAGACAAAATTACAGAAAACAAAAGATGATTCTTCCCAAATATCAATGAAATTGATAACAAAAACAAAGAAATGACACAAATTACCAATATCAGGAATGGAAGAATTTTTCAATATTAGGACATTTCTAGAAACATACAGGTATTAAAATAAGGGAACATTACACAAAATTTTTTGCCAATAATTTCAAATATTTACATAAAATGTACAAATTTCTGGAAATATGGAAAACTTCCAAAAGTCACTCCAGAAAAATAAACAAACTGACTACACCCAGATCTATTAAAGAAGTTGATTTCATAGTTAAAAACCTTCTACAATGAAACCTTTAGGCGCAGAAGGCTTTACTGGAGAATTCTATGAGATTCAAAAAAGAAATAGAAATTTTTTATGAACTCTTTAAGAAAATAGAGAAGTAAACTGGTATTTGGTATTACTTTGATACCAAAACCAAAGACCAGAGAGTAAAATATGAAATAACATCCCGTATCAATATAGATGAAAAAAAAAAACTTTAAAAAGTGTTAACAACTCAAATCCACCAATATATGAAGATAAAATATCATGAAAAATAAGGTTTATCTCAGGAATGCAAGTTTGCTTGAATACCCAAAAATAAATAAACTTAATTCACCCTAAAGAAAAACCATATATCATCTCAATAAATGTAGGAAAAAAATGTGACAAAACTCAAAACCCATTCAGTATACAAAGAAGAAGATGTCTTCAACTTGATGAAGGTTATTTACAAAAACAAAAAGAAACTCACAGCTAACATATTTAAAGGTCAAAGACTCAATGCCTTAACCTTAAGATCCTGAAGAGCTCAAAGATGTGTGATCTCACCATAGGTCCTAGCTAGTATAACAAGACAAGAAACTGAAATTAAAAATATATAGACTGGAAAAGATGTAAAACTACCTTCATTCACAGTAAACATGATTATCTATATAGAAAATCCTAAGGAATCTACTAAAATATTACTTGAATAACACAAAGTCAAGATAAAAAAATCAATTGCATTTTATATTCTAGAAACTAATAATTGAAAATTAAAATAAGCAATACCAATTAGAGTATCATCAAAAGTTTGAAATACTTAAGGATAAATTTAACAAAATGTGTACAAGACATATACATGAGTCAGACAATTCAATATTACTGCTACTTCTCTTCAAATTAAGATATAAATTTAATATTTTCCTAATCAAAATCCCATCAGGCTTTACTTTAAAAATTGTCAAGCTATTCCTAAGATATGCATGAAAATGAAAAGAACCTAAACAGCCAATACAGTTGAAAATGAAGAACAAATGTGAAAGACTCACACTACATGATTATGATTCTTACTAGAAAGCTAAAGTAAATTAAGATAGTGTGATAAGCAGAGAGTCCAGAAACAGGCACACATATATGCCACAAAACTCCAAAGATAATACAATGGGGAAAGAATAGTCTTTTGACTAGGTGGATATTAACGTGCAAAATAATGAACCTTGACATTTACACTGTATCATGCAAAAAAACCACGAACTTGACACAGATAATAAGCCTAAAACTAAAACCTAAAACTACATAACTTCTAGAGGAAAATGAGAGAATCTTTCAGACCACAGGTTAGGCAAAGATCTTAAATAAAACAAAAAAGTACAAACCATAAAAGAAACAAATAAAAATCATCAAAATTAAACACCTCTGTTCAAAAAGCATGTTTGCTTGCTCTCACTTCCAGAGAGTCTGAATCAGGGTGACATTCAGGAATCTGAATGTAAAACAAGTTATTTTTGATGCCAGTGGTTGCTGGACCACTTTCAGAGAAACACTAACTTTCAGATCAATGCATTAACGAAAGTGATAGCTTTTATGGAAATAAGGGAGAAAGCATGCAAGCCTGCAGATTTTTTGGCTACTATTCTTCCTGCACTAGTAGCTCTTTCCCAGTGGTTCATTGTCTAAAATGACTAAGCATATTCACTGAACCAAGGCGGAAAGGAAACAGACTTTAAAATACAGTGAGTCTAGGAAAACAGAATGGTGGTTCCTCAAAAGGTTAAACATAGAATTACAATATGATCCAGCATTCCATTTCTGGGTATATACCCAAAAGAACTCAAAGTAGAGACTCATATACTCATACACTCATGATTATCTGAAAGCAAATAATCATACACTCATATTCATAGCAGCATTATTCACAATAGCCAAAAAGTGAAGATAACCCAACTGTCCATCTGTGGATGAACAGATAAACATGTGGTATGTACATACAATGAAATATAATTCAGCCTTAAAAAGAAATGAAATTCTAATACATGCCACAACATAGATGAACCCAAAGACACTATGCTATTGAAATAAGCCAAAAACAAAAGAGCAAATTCCACTTATACAAGGTACTGAAATAGTCAAATTCTTAGGGAGAGAAAGCAGAATAGTGGTTACCAAGGACTGGGGGTGGGGGATAATTCTGATTTATTGTTTTATGGATACAGAGTTTCATAAACTGGATGATGAAAAAGTTCTGTAGATGGAGAGTGGTGATAGTTGCACAACAATATCAATGTACTTAATGCCACTGAACTGTACAGTTAGATTAGAATGATAAATTTTATGTTATATATATTTTATGACAATTTTTAAATTTTTAAAATATATGTATTGTTAAGAATAAAAAAGGCAAGCCACAGATTGGGACAAAATATTTAAAAAACATATCTGGTAAAGGTCTTATATCCAGAATATAAACAGAACCCTTATAACTAAAAAATAAGATGAAGGGCTTCCCTGGTGGCGCAGTGGTTGAGAGTCCGCCTGCCAATGCAGGGGACACGAGTTCGTACCCCAGTCCGGGAAGATCCCACATGCCGCAGAGTGGCTAGGCCCGTGAGCCATGGCCGCTGGGCCTGCGTGTCCGGAGCCTGTGCTCCGCAACAGGAGAGGCAACAACAGTGAGAGGCCCACGTACCACAAAAAAAAAAAAAAAAAAAAAAAGGAACTCTATTTTTTAAATGACAAAAGAATGAATAAACATTTCATAAAAGAATGTATAAAACTGGCACATGAAAATACGCTTAACATCATTAGCCTTTAGAAAAATGCAAATTAAAACCAAATTGTAGGTACTGGTCACATCTACTAAAGTGGTAGTATATAAAGTTAAACATTCAACTTGCTACATAACCCAGGATTCCCACTCCTAGCTATTTACCCAAGAGAAATGAATACATATGTCCACATAAAAGCCTGTCAGTGAATGTTTACAGCAGGCTTATTCATAATAGTAAGAATGAAAAACAGATACAACTAAAATGCCTATCAACTAGTAAATGGATAAAAGAATTGTGGTACATCCATACAGTGGAATACTACTCAGCAATAAAAATTAACAACTTACTTATATATGCAACAACATGGATTAATCTTCATTATATCAAGTGAAAGAAGCCTACCATACACACACACACACACACACACACACACAAATCTATAAAGTTCCTTTTATATTAAATTCCTAAAAATGCAAAGCTTCAGTAACCAAAAGCAAATCAGTAATTGCCAGGGACCAAGAGTGGTAACACGGGATCAACTATAAAGAGACTCAGGGGAATATTTCAGACTGATGGAAATGCTCTATATCATGAATGTGGTATAAGTTTCTCATAGGTAAATATTTGTCAAAAGTCATCAAATTATGGGTGATTTTAATTTATTTTTTAGTATTTTAATATTATTGTATTTATTATTGGTTGTTTTAATTGTATAAATGTTATATTTCAAGAAAACTGCTTTTTTAAACCACCACAGAATACAGAATAAATAGTGGAAAAGAATATTCTGTTTGAAACTTTTATCACAGCCTCACTGCTTATCACTAGTGCTAAGTCCCTTCCTCTAGCAGGGGTGGAAGTAGAAAGCACATTAGGCAAATAGTCCTGCTAATAAGCATTTCTTGAAATTGAGGCAAGAGGAAAGATTATCTCTTAGGCAGAACTACAGTTGCTAGCAAATTAAAAGGGGGGAGGGATTGAGAATCAGAGGAAAAAGACATGCAGTATGTAAAATGCCTCAGGGTGTTTAATGTAGGTAAGCTTGAAATAGGGTATCCAAAAGATCAAACATAGGATGGAGGAAGTGAGAACAGATCAGGGAGTCACCAAACTGGAAAATCAAGAGGACTGGAGTGGGAGGGGATAGATGTATTAGGAAAACAGGAAGACAGCCTTAGATATTAAGTGAAATATGGGATGCTATCTACATCATGCTTTTTAAAGCTCTCTGTAGTAAGCTAGGCTGCCTGAGACTGGAGAAGTTACCAGGCATACCCAAATTATAATCAGCTTCCTGTCGGTTTGTCTTACTTTTAAACTTTCAGTCATACCACCACCCTGTGTCCCCAGAAAAGCCTTATTTCTTCAGACTGTTAAATAACAGAATGATTACATACTGTTTTGATTTTCTTCCCAAGCAATCAACAAGTAAGAGTATTATCCCAGCCTGCCCAGGGTTGACTTCATCATGCCCTTGCTTACACGTTTCCCCATTCTGTTGTTGGTAATCTATCCCTAGAAATCCTAGAGTCCCTTAATGATCTGGCTCAAATTTACATTTCCAGTTTCATCTTCTGCCTCTTACAGCCATTCTGAAGTTTGCAACTTTTTTCTTACACAGAACAATAGTTCATTAATAAACACTTATTATTTTTGATTGACTTTACTGACTTCAATTTCTCAAATAAAACGAGAAAAAATCCAAAGCATGCCTACAACTATTAATATAAGATTAAGCGGTCAGTTCAAAATTGCTATTTCCGAAATTTTCCTAAAAATTGTCCAAGAGCTACACACAACTCAAATATGCACAAACTTGATTATGTGTAAACTACTACTATAATATTTAAAGAATACAATGAATTGAAGGATTTCAATATTCCCAAGCAATTTAATGTGAAACATATACATATGGACATATGTGTGTTAATACACATATATATTCAATTATGTGTCCTATTCTGTGCTAGCATCTCTGCTGTCAGTACCACAATACAACCATCTAGTTCATTTTTGCATATTCCCTGATAATATGTTACCTGATAATACGTTAAGGGCTTACTCTGGGCCATAATTTTCTTATGAGAAAAAGGTTTACACACTATGGGTAACATGAAAGCAATGGTAGTGATGTGAACAAAGGTGTAATTCTCCTAAGCATTGGTTCCTTCAGCATCATTACGATTGATTCCCTGATGTTTATGATATTCCCTGATAGCTTCATGATATTCTGAAAGGTGAAAACAAAGAATATCATAAAGTAAAAGCAACATTCTATTTATATGCCTCACAATGACTTTCTCTCTCAACACACACATACACACTGAAAGTCATCAACAAATTTCAGTTTCAATTTCATAGATGAACAGCATTTTCTGTTTATTATAATTATAACAACATCGCTCTGAACAACTGCCCATTATGTTCTTTTTTTTTTTTTGCGGTACGCTCCGGACGTGCAGGCTCCGCGGCCATGGCTCACGGGCCCAGCCGCTCCGCGGCATGGGGGATCTTCCCAGACCGGGGCACAAACCTGTGTCCCCTGCATCAGCAGGCGGACTCTCAACCACTGCGCCACCAGGGAAGCCCCCACTATGTTCATTTAAGAATGGATAAGAACAGATAACTAACTACATGAAAGAAGGCTACAGTTCCCACACACACAGAAACGTATGCCCCAACTTCTCCACATATACAACCAATTAGTGGTGTTTTATTCAACTGTTATGGTTTCCTTCTTCCTTGAAAATTGACAACTTCCACAACTCATTACTCATAAGCTCCCAAAAAGATGTACACCTGTCTTGATTAGAATATCTAGTTCTGTGATATTTTTGAGGCAGAATATATATTTTCTTTTAATTACTGGCACCACGTTAAAGTAACTGAATTGCAGAGGAATGAAGATTTGCTTAGAAAACCACTACACATTTTCCAAGCCTGAGAACCAACAAACACTTGCTATGTAATCCAACATCAGAGACAAGGAGAAACAAGTCTACTGAGAGTCGATTTAAAAAAAGAAATTTTTTGCATGATTCTCGACCTCAATACTGCTACACAATCACAATGGAAAGAATGTGTGGTAATTAACCAGCTTTAAATGCTGAAAGTATCCAAACAATCATTCTTTTTCCCTAAGAACTTTTTACAAAAGGGGAAATCCTGTAGACTTTATGATTGTGCCTTCAGTTTACTTTACTTTTTAAAAAATGAAAACAAACTAAGTACTGGGTACTGCTGTTCACAGATTTTTTTCCCTCTTTTTTAAAGTAAATAGTACCTTATCAGGCATATTATTCCATTTTACTGTATTCATTAAATCTCTCTCCAGCATATGTGATTAACTTCTTAGCATAATGACTATTTTCCATAATCTGAGACTGTGGTAAAAATAAAAGGTCAAAGAACAATAGCAATAACAGTAACTGAGTTTTACCAAATCATTTAAGTCAAAAGTATATACCTGTCAATAATCCTTATAGACTGTTGTTAAATGTCAATATACTTCCTGATACAGGTACACTGTTTGACTGTGTCTGAGACTAATTAATTCTGGGATCTCAGCCATGATTTCTAAGAGTTTTACTATAAATTATCCTTATCCTAGAACTCAGTATCTCATAGTCATTTCTTTATCATGTGAGATTTGGAATACTGTAAGGAATGAAAGCAATTTATGAAGCAAACTGCAAGGCCACTCTTCTTCATACAGTGGTAAGATGACCATGTATTCTTTAAAAATTTTTATTAGCTCCATATTTGACATTCCACCTTGCCAAAGACACCCTGTTTGTTGTACTGGAAGAGGAAATAGTCAATTAATTTTTTATTTCTATGGTGAACTGTATTAGTCAGGGTCCTCCAGATAAACGCAGTTGACCCCTGAACAACACGGGTTTGAACTGCATGGGTCCGCTTATATGCAAATTTTTTTCAAATAAATACTTACTGCAATACTACATGACTTATGGTTGGTAGAAGCCAAGGATGCAGAACCACAGATACAGCAGGCCAACTAGAAAATTATAGTCAGATAATAGACTACGCAAGGTTCAGCACCCAACCCCCATATTTTTCAAGGATCAGCTGTACAAAAAATATTATATATATATATTATTATTTTTTTTATAATAATACATTTTATTTTTAATATTTAGATACATTTTTTAATATTTCAATACATTTTTTAATTTGTTATTATATATTGGAGTATATAGTTGGTTTACAATGTTGTGCTAGTCTCAAGTGTACAGCAAAGTGACTCAGTTATACATATACATACATCCATTCTTTTTCAGATTCTTTTCCCATATAGGTTATTACAGAATATTGAGTAGAGTTCCCTGTGCTATACAGAAGGTCCTTGTTGATTATCTATTTTATATATAGTAGTGTGTATATGTTAATCCCAAACTCCTAATTTATCCCTCCCCCAGACCTTTCCCCTTTGGTAACCATAAGTTTGTTTTCAAAGTCTGTGAGTCAGTTTCTGTTTTGTAAATAAGTTCACTTGTATCATTTTTTTTTAGATTCCTCACATGTGATATCATATGATATTTGTCTTTCTCTGTCTGACTTACTTCACTTAGTATGATAATCTCTAGGCCATCCATATTGCTGCAAATGGCATTATTTCATTCCTTTTTCATGGCTGAATAATATCCCATTGCATATATGTACCACATCTTCTTTATCCATTCCTCTGTTGATGGACATTTAGGCTGCTTCCATGTCTTGGCAATTGTAAATAGTGCTGCAACGAGCACTGGGGTGCATGTATCTTTTCAAATTATGGTTTCCTCTAGATATACATCCAGGAGTGGGATTGCTGGATCATATGGTAGTTCTATTTTTAGCTTTTTAAGGAACCTCCATACTGTTCTCCACAGTGGTTGTACAATTTACATTACCACCATCAGTGTAGGAGGGTTCCCTTTTCTCCACACCCTTTCCAGCATTTACTGTTTGTAGACTTTTTGATGATGGCCATTCTGACCCATGTGAGGTGATACCTCATTGTAGTTTTGATTAGAATTTCTCTAATAATTAGCAATGTTGAGCATCTTTCCATGTGCTTTTTGGCCATTTGTATATCTTCTTCGGAGAAATGTCTATTAGGTCTTCTGCCCATTTTTTGATTGGGGTTTTTTTTTTGATATTAAGATTCATGATCTCTTTGTGTATTTTGGAGATTAATCCCATCAGTCACATCATTTGCAATATTTTCTCCCATTGTGTGGGCTGTCTTTTCGTTTTGCTTATGGTTTTCTTTGCTGTACAAAAGCTTTTGAGTTTAATTAGGTTCCATTTGTTTATTTTTGTTTTTATTTTCATTACCTTTTGGAGGTGGATCCAAAAAGATACTACTGTGATTTATGTCAAAGAGTGTTCTGCCTACGTTTTCCTCTGTTTTACAGTATCCAGCCTTACATTTAGGTCTTTAATCCATTTTGAGTTTATTTTTGTTATGGTGTTAAAGAATGTTCTAATTTCATTCTTTTACATGCAGTTGTCCAGTTTTCCCAGCACCACTTAATGAAGAGACTGTCTTTTCTTGTATATTCTTGCCTCCTCTGTTGTAGATTAATTGACCACAGGTGCGTGGGTTTATTTCTGGGCTTTCTAACCTGTCCCACTGATCTCTGTTTCCATTTTTGTGCCAGTACCATACTGTTTTGATTAGCTTTGTAACTATTATTTTTATAATAGTATATAATTTTAATAATTTTATATTTTATATATGTACCTATACACTACATACATATATACACACGTATATACATATAAAGAGACAGAGAGAGAGAGAGAGAGAGAGAGAGAGAGAGGGAACTAGATTAATAGGAACTGGCTTGTAAGATTATAGAGGCTAAGAAGTCCCAAGATCTGCAGTTGGCAAGCTGGAAACCCAGAACGCATGGTGCGGTTCCAGTCTGCATCCAAAGAGTCCCAGTCCAAGTGCAGGAGAAGACCAATGTCCCAGTCAAGCAATCAGGCAGAAGTTCCATCTTACTCAGCTTTTTGTTCTATTCAGGTCTTCAAATGATTGGATGAGGGCAATCTGCTTTACTCTGTCTAGTAATTCGAATGCTAATCTCACAAACACCTTCAGAATAAAGTTTGATCAACTATGTGGGCACCCCACGGTCCTAAAATTAACCATCACAAGTCTACCCCTTGTCTACTTGGCACCCATACTCATCTCTTAAACCATACTTAATCTCCAAATAAGGACATAATTCTTTTATACCAAGGTCATAAAATGTGATATAGCTATCCTATGTACAACTGGAAACACACTAACCTCTTCTCCAGAAGAGGAGGTAAAGTCCTTGAGTGATATTTACTCTACTCCTTGATATCCCAAAATTTAAATACTATGCTGTAAAGTTAATAATACTTAAAATACTATGATATACACCTAATGCATTTTATGTTACATGATAAGTGGTTAAGAGAGGAAAAAAGCAAAGATAGTTTACATATATATTGCCATACACACACACATATTCATAGCAAAATACGGAAGAAATACTCATGACTATTACAGTCCTCATTTCTGTAACTGGTCAAATGGTTGTAGCTGGTATTTATAACTGCCTTCTTCCATTACCCATTCTGTATTCCTTTCATCTTCAGCAAGCACTTCAGCTGGTCATGGTTCTTTACCTCGTGGAGTTACCCAAATCCTCATTCCTGAGGGTTCTGGGCCATCAGTAGTCCTCCCTCAATTGGGTTGTTTTAGTTTTCCATTGACTTTAATTACAGGGCATGATAATATTGAGATGCCCTAAAAAAATCTCCTGCATTTCAGACACACTCTTCCTTACCTCCATTGTGGAACAGTAGTCCAATATCCCCTTGGTAGTCAGGATCAGTCACCCCAGCCAGCACAGCAACTCCCTTCTTTGCCTGTTGATTCAGAGGTATGAGGAGTCCAAAGTGGCTGGGCAGTAGTCTTAATTTCCAATTCAGTGGAATCACTGTGTCTTCTGGTGGAAGCATTCCTCCCTTTGGAACTAAGACCTATAGGCCAGCAGAGCAGAAAGTCATAGAAACAGGAACCAAAGTTTTGCTAGTGGCTCACTAGAGGTAATAGTGAATGGTGCCACTTCCATTTCCACCCCTTGATTCTTGGACCTGTGACCCTGGCTATGGAAGAAACAGCACCATATACTGTATGCTAATTCAAAGTATATACAACCTTGTGGAGAACCTTGCACCAGTCCTGCAAGATACTGACACCTTGCTGGCACCATAACTTAGTCTTCAAAAGACCATTCCACCATTCTGTCAAGCCAGCTTCTTCAGGATAGCAGGAAACAAGATAAGACCAATGAATTCCATGAACATGGGCCCACTGCTGCACTTCTCTTGCTGTGAAGTGAGTTCCTGGATCAGAAGAAATGCTATGTGGAATAGTACGTGGTGAATGAGGCATTCTATAAGTCCAGAGATGACAGTTTTGGCAGAAGCACTGCACGCAGGGAAGGCAAGTCCATATCCAAAGTAAACATCTACTGCAGCAAGAACAAATCACTGCCACTTCAATTATGGGAGTAGTTTAGTATAACCAACCTGCCTCCACTTAGCTGGCTAATCACCCCAAAGAATGGTGCCATATCAAGGATTCAGTGTTAGTCTCTGCTGACGACAGACTGGGCACTCAGCAGTGGCCATAGCCAGGTTGGCCTTGATGAGTGGAAGTCTGTTGCTTAGCCTATGTGTAACCTCCATCGCTGCCAGCATGGCCACTTTGCTTATGAGCTCACGAGGCAATGACAGCGGTGACAGGGGAAAGAGGCTGACTGGTATCCACAGAATGAGTGAGTCATCCTATCCACTTGATTACTAAAATCTTCCTCTGCTGAGATCACTCTTTAGTGAGCATTCACATGGTACACAAATATCTTCACATTTTTTGCCCATTCAAAGAGGTCTATCCACACCTTTTCCCCAAATTTCCTTGTCACCAATTTTCCAACCATGTTTCTCCCAAGTCCCTAACCATCCAGCCAAACCATTGGTCATAAGCCATGAATCAGTACACAATTGTATGTCTGGCCATTTGACCTTCCAAGCAAAGTGAACAACCAGGTGCACTGCCTGAAGTTCTGCCCACTGGGAGGATATCCCTTCACCACTATCCTTCAGGGATGTCCCAGAAAGGGGCTGTAGGGCTGCAGCCATTCACTTTCTGGTGCTGCCTGCATATCATGCAAAAGCATCTATATAACAGGCCTGAGTCTTCTCTTCTGTGAACTGATGTTAGCAAACTTCCCATGAAGCCAGAGGTGCAGTCTGGAAAAAGAACACGCTGTAGCAGAGTAGGGCCCATGGACATTTGGGCCACTTCTTCAACTTATCTGTGCCTCCAGGGCCTGCTCGGGCCTGATCAGATATATTCCACTTCCACTTGATGATGGAGTGCTGCTGTGTCACGTGCCCAACTTTATGGCTTGGTGGGTCAGATAACACTCACTTCATGATGGGCAGCTAAGGTCACATGGTAACTTGGAGGCCCATGGTTATGCAATCAGTCTCTAAGGCCCAAGTGTAGGCCAACAGCTGCTTCTCAAGAGGCACAGTTATCCACAGAGGATGGCAGGGTTTTGGTCCAAAATCCTAAGGGCCTACACTCTGATTCTCCTAAAGGAACCTGCCAAAAGCTCCAAACAGCATCCCTATCTGCCACGGACACTTCAAGGACTGCTAGGTCTGTTGGAACATATGGCCCAAGTGACAGAGCAGCTTGCACAGCAGCCTGGATCTGTGGCAGAGTCTTCTCTTATTCTGGGTCCCACTCAAAACTAGCAGCTTTTTGAGTCACTCAGTAAATGTGCCAGAGTAACACACCCTAAATGAGGAATATGTTGTCTCTAAAATCCAGAGAGACCCACTAGATGTTGTGCCTCTTTCTTGGTTGCAGGAAGGCCCAGATGCAACAACTTATCCTTGTCTTAACCTTAGAAGGGATATCTCAAGATACCTCACACCGCTAGACCCCCAGAAATTTCACTGAGGTAGAAGGACCCTTAGCTTTTATCAGATTTGTTTCCTACTCTCTGACACTAAAATGTCTTACTACTAAGTCTAGAGAAGTTGCTGCTTCTTGCTCACTAGGTCCAGTCAACATAATATCCTCAATTTAATGGACCGGTGTGATGATATCTTGTGAAAGAGAAAAGTGATACAGATCCACACAAACTAAATTATGACGTAGGGCTGAGGTAGGACAGTGAAGGTGTACTGCTGGCCTTGCCAGCTGAAAGCAAACTATTTCAGTTGGACCTTGCTGACAGAGATGGAGACAAACGCATCTGCCAGACCAATAGCTGCATACAAGTCATCAGGGGATGTGTTAATCTACTCAAGCAATAAAACTATATATGGCAGCTGCAATTGGAATCACCACCTGGTTAAGCTTACAATAATCCACTGTCATTCTCTAAGATCCATCTGGTCTTCTGCACAGGCCAAACAGATCAGATGAATGCAGAAGTGGTGGGAATCACCAACGCTGCATGTTTCATGTCCTTGATGGTGGCACTAATATCTGCAATCCCCCTAGATATGAGATAATGCTTTTGGTTTACTCTTTTCTTAGGTTGAAGCAATTCTAGTGGCTCCCATTTGACCTTTCTCACCATAATCACCTTCACTCCACTGGTCAGATAACCAATGTGGGGACTGTGATAGCTGCTGACTGTATCTATTCCAATTATGCATTCTGGAACTGGAGATATAACTACAGGATGGATTTGAGGACCCACTGGGCCCACTGTGAGACAGACCTGAGCTAAAACTTCATTGATTACCTGACCTCCATAAGCCCCTATTCTGACGATGGACCAAAGGGACAACTTGGGTGCCATGGAACTAGCGTCAATTCAGAGCCAGTATCCAGCAGTCCTTGAAAGGTGTGATTATTTCCTTTTCCCCAATGCACAATTACCATGATGAAAGGCCACAGAGCCCTTTAGAAGGGCTGACAGAAAGACTGACAGTAAATTTTGGCAATGTACCAGCGTCCTTCCTCAAGGGAACCCTGCCTCCTCTTCATTCAAGGGGTTCTAGGTCTGTAAAAATTCAAGTCTCAGAATTGATTGATGGGTCATGTCTCTCTGTTTTTTCTGATTCAGGCTAGACTTCGGTTCACTTGACCTAGAACTTTTCTGCTTATACAGATCAAGTAAGAATTTAGTAGGCTTCCTATCTATTTCACTTCTAGGAACACCATGATCAACTAGCCAACACCATTGTTCTGCCTAAATCAGACTATTCTAATTGCCACTTTGACTCTGCTGCCCAAACCACGCTCACCTTGCCTTTGACAGATGGATGTCATTACTCAGTCCCTGCCACCCTGGAATTCATTTACTCCCATTGCATTTAGGTTTCCCAGTTCAGTGACTGCATGCCCTACTGAAGTATCACAGAGCTCGCCAAGGATGCCAGGGCTCACCTCACGATTTATCTCATAATATTGGTAGAAGCTATGTCTTCTGGACCCTCCCAGTTTGGGTGAGCACTTCCTAAATGACAAATCCACTCTAACATTCCAATCTCCCTAAGCCCTTGATTCCCTTCCTCTACAGTAAACCAAGACAGGTAGGCCCAGCATTTGCAGCTCACTCACTGTGAGCCACCTTTTGGTCCATATTTCAGCCAAACCACCACACTAAATGGAGAATCTCTGCTTAGTGAGCCCATATCAATAAATTCTGCCTGGTCCAACTTTACGTTCTTTTCATGATTATGCTGCACCTTTAGTATCCATTCCCACACATGTTCCCTGAATCTGTCTGGATAAATTAGAAAGTTCAAGTAGTTCTTTTGCGGTATAGTACATTTCCCCATGAGTCACACTTTGTACCTCACCTTTAGAAGCCTGCCGAGATTTCAGTCTAGTCATAGATCTAGAAGCAAAGAAAAGTGTTGGGGACAGGTCCTGAGGAGATCAGCATTGTCTTGCCTGGCAACTGCCTCAGGGGCTGCCATTAATGCAGAATTAATCCCCTCAGATCTCAGACACGGGTGGAGAGGCTACTCCCACTGGGAGTGAGGAAGTAGCTGCCACTGTGGGTAGAGAGGCCACTACCACTGAGGGCGGGAAGGATGCTCCCACTGGCAAAAAATACTCATCAAAATTCAGGGGCTCGATGTCTCTAGCTTCATCTCTTCCCACACACTCCTAACTTTCAGGATCCCATTCCTTCCCAATCAGTGCTCTCCCTATAATGTATCAGTTTATATAACTCTCACCTACTTGACTGTGAGGTCCTTGAAAACCAAGTGACATTTATTTCTGTATCCTCCAGTGCCTAGTATAGGAACCTGAAATATAGATTTCTATTGAATTGAATTTTGCTTCTCACCATAGTTCAGTTGTCCATTATTTTACTTTCATTAACTTAGTTTGACAGTTATTAAATCCTTGTTTATGCACCTATCAAAGGTCTTCATCTGCTAACAGTGCCCTTTAACAGGAAACAGACTTGTTTACCAGAGAAACACATAAAGGACTTGCTTGCTCACATTTTTCTAAGATAATATAAAACTGTCCTGACCACTAATTTTCATTTCTTCCTGAAGTAAAGTACCAGTATCCTCAGCAGGATCATTTTTTTCATCTGATCCTAACTTGTAATTTTTTTTTTCACTTCCATACATAATAAGTAATTGACTACCAATTTTATCTATAAAAGATTTCTAACGTATATAGACTCTAATTCATCCAAAACATAGTTAAGTGTGCATGTGGGGAAAAAAAAAGGAAAAAAGCATATCTGAAGCACACAAAGTTCTCCTTTCCCTCTATTATTGGGTACATTCCTGACAAATCTGACCATTTCTGAGCAATATTTGAAAGACTTTTCCTCTGCACTATTATGAAGATTAACTAAGCCATTAGCTAAAAATCCAAAGTTTTCCCACAAGGCAATCCAAGCACTCCCAACTTTTTTATATGCCATAGTGCCAGGATCCTACAGAAATGTCAACTGATATTATTTCTCTACTGAGTAAATATATAACCAAATCCAAAAAATGCTAGCTATTAGGTGATGGCACTGACACAGTAAGTCTTATTTACTTAAGTTCCATTAGTTGTGTATAAGTATTTCTACATTTTAACCCCATGTTCTTATCAACTGTTTGAATCATCCCAATGTCTTCTACAGCACTGAAAATAATATTCTCAATTATGACTCTCAGGTAGTACAAGATGACAAGATGCTAAGCCAGCGAGTTAAATGCTAGGGAAAAAAATAAGTCCAGCTACTTTTGATTACTAAGGCATTAAAACCCCACAAGTACAAGTCTAGAGATTTTCACCAAATTAAAAAAAAAAACAAACAAACCTGGGCTTCTGGTTGTCTGATAATCCCATTAACCAAGTAACATGTTCAGACATAGCACACGGTAAGCAGTCAATAAATGTTTTCTTACTTTTTGTAATCATTTTGATAATCAATGAACTTTTTAATCATAATTCACAAGCCCTAACTAAAGATTTCCTCTATGTAAATTGACCCAATTATATAAAATGAACTGGCATAATATAACTGCTAATAATTCCAAGTGGCCATACAAGACAAAGAATACAGAGTTTACAAAAAGAGTTCACCAAGTCACTAAACAAGACAGCAAAAATAGCAACAAAAACAGCAACAATAAAAAACTCTGGGGAGGAGAGGAATTTCTGATTTCCAGAGTTGCCATGTTACATGTAAAATATATTAAAAATATATATATACACATATATTTATAAATATCTAGTTTTCAACAAAAATTATGAGACATGCAAAGAAACAAGGAAGTATAGTCCACACACAGAGCAGAAAACCGGCAGTCAATAAAAATTTGCTCATGAGGAAACTCAGACATTATAGACTTAGACAAAGACATTAAAATCAACTACTTTAAATATGTTCAAACATGTAGTCTCAAATCACTAAAGGAAACTATGCCTAAATAACTAAAGTATAATAACAGTCTCATAAAATATAGAGTACTAATGAAAAGATAGGAATTATAAAAATAAAATATATAAATCTAGAGTTGAAAAGTTCACTGACTGAAATAAAAAATTCACTAGAAGGCCTCAACAGCAAATCCTGAGTTGACAGAAGAAAGAATCAGTGAATCTGAAAATAGGTCAATTGAGATTATCCAGTTTGAGGAACAGAAAGAAAAAAGAATAAAGAAAAATAAACAAAGTATCAAAACCTGTGGATAACCATCAGGAATACCAACATATGCATAAGCATGATGA
The DNA here is from genome assembly GCF_003031525.2 of Neophocaena asiaeorientalis asiaeorientalis. Taxonomy (NCBI): domain Eukaryota; kingdom Metazoa; phylum Chordata; class Mammalia; order Artiodactyla; family Phocoenidae; genus Neophocaena; species Neophocaena asiaeorientalis. The sequence goes on along the minus strand of NW_020176571.1, from coordinate 22,365,678 downwards.
GAGTTCCAGAAAAAGAGGAGAGAAAGAAAGGGGCAGAATAACTACCTCAAGAAATAATGCTAGAGGGGCTTCCTTGGTGGCGCAGTGGCCAATACAGGGGACACGGGTTCAAGCCCTGGTCTGGGAAGATCCCACATGCCGCAGAGCAACTAAGCCTGTGTGCTTCAACTACTGAGCCTGTGCTCTAGAGCCCACAAGTCACAACTACTGAGCCCACGTGCCACAACTACGGAAGCCCACACTCCTAGAGCCCATGCTCCCCGACAAGAGAAGTCACCACAATGAGAAGCCCACGCACCACAACGAAGAGTAGCCCCTGCTCACCACAACTAGAGAAAGCCCACGCACAGCAACAAAGACCCAATGCAGCCAAAAGGAATAAAATAAACAAATTTAAAAATAAATAAAAGAGGGCTTCCCTAGTGGCGCAGTGGTTGAGAGTCCACCTGCCGATGCAGGGGACCCGGGATCGTGCCCCGGTCCGGGATGATCCCACATGCCGTGGAGCGGCTGGGCCCATGAGCCATGGTCGCTGAGCCTGCGCATCCAGAGCCTGTGCTCCGCAACGGGAGAGGCCACGACAGTGAGAGGCCCGCGTACCCACAAAAAATAAATAAATAAATAAAAGAATGCTTGAAATTTTCACAAATTTGATGAAAAACATTAACCTACACATCCAAGAAACTCAACAAGTATCAGCAATTATATTAAATACACAGGGGTTGGGCTTCCCTGGTGGCACAGTGGTTGAGAGTCTGCCTGCTGATGCAGGCGACACGGGTTCGTGCCCCGGTCTGGGAGGATCCCACATGCCGCGGAGCGGCTGAGCCTGCGCGTCCGGAGCCTGTGCTCCGCAACAGTGAGAGGCCCGCGTACCGCAAAAAAAAAAAAAAAAAAATACACAGGGGTTAAACACTGTAATCAAACAGCAGAAATTTGCAGAATGAATAAAAAGCATGATCCAACTAGGTACTGACTACACGACATGCCTTAGATTCAAAGACACAAGTAAAATTTTGCACACCAGTAATGTATCAAGGATAACTGAATATTTCATAATCAATATGCAGAATGGTATACTATAAACAACCCAAGGTTTGGAGCATCCATTTTATAAAAGTCTGTAAGTCAGTCAAAAATCTGATTTTCATTCATCCAAAATGTAGTTTTTTAGTAATATTCATATAAGCCCCTATCAGTGAAGCATACTTTTAGATGAATGCATCTTGCATAATACCGCAGCACTGTCTTTACTACAGTTGCAGATGTTCTGAATTCTTATAATACAAAAGTAAAGCATCTTGAAATGATCATGTAGACCCTCTTTCACCACAAGATGGAACACAAAATAAAAGGCAATTTGGCTGGCCTCTTCGTTATCCGTGCCCACTTTTGGTAGGAGATGCACATGGTCTATGTTAGCAAGGCTGGCAAAGGGAGAAGAAAGTCAGCCTTCTCTGAATACCAGGAAAAAGTGATTCCACACTTTACAAAATAGTGGTTATTTCACTGATATAGTTAATCTATATGAGTATATGTGTTCAACTGCATTACATAAATACCAACATGTTCATACCCTTCTAAGGTAAGAAGGTTTACTACAACTATAACATGTTGCATTTTAAAGTAGCTAACATTATTTCTGATTTTCATCTATTAAACCTGTAACTTTTAAAAAATCTTCTAATTTCAAAATTTTAAAATTATTGTATTCTCTGCTAGTGACAATAAATGTATCTCTAATTCTTTAAGTAAAACTCTACAGCATATAGCTAACAACAGTCTTTGTACCACTTACTGGGGATTTGACAGGGAAGGGAAGAGGATACAGGTCAAGAAATACTTAAAACAATTTAAAATTAGACAATATAAAAGGACAGAAATTTGGGTAAATATTTTAGAATTAACTGATACTGTCTCATGTTGATTTACTAAATTGCTTAATGAGTTTATTCTAAGAATTAAAATTAGAAGACAGATCCAGAGTAAGCAGACTACATACAAAATGCTTACGTAAACTCTACATTGGCATTATAGCCTACAAATAAAAGCAATTCAAGAAGACTTGTGATCAAACTCCAGCTCTACCACTCACTGTTAATACAACCATAAATAACTTTGCTCACTTGTCTGAGACTCAGTTTCCTCATCTATGAAATGGGAAAAATAGTACCTACCTCAAAAGGTTCTGGTTGGAATTCAATAAAACAACACACATAAAGGGTTACTGCATGATGCTGGACACAAAGATTTCTACAATCCTTATCAAAAGAAAAACATGAGTATTTTACATTACACAAAATGCATCAGGAATTCTATCTAGATCACTGACAGCAAAATAATAATGTGGATGGAAAAGCCATTTACTTAGTCCACATGCTAAACCTATAAAATAAATGATTTAAACTGGATAAAATCTAAGGAACTGAGTTTCTGAAATTCTAGGATTCTACCATAAAGTGATGCACAAAAAGTCAATGATACTGACTGCCACATTTTGCTCTAAAATTTATTACATAGTCTGGAGGACAAATTCTAGGAATATAAAATAAAACAAAGAGGCAGTGTATATTAAGAATCTGAAAAAATTTCATACACTTTGAGTAATAACCATGTTTTTAAAAATCAATTTAAAAAATTTTATCAGAGTTATGCACAAAGATTTAATATTAATTCTGAGGAAAACAACTATCCTAACTACAAATCAAGAACATACAAATCAAGTTCTCCAAAAATTCATGATGTAGTAAGCACTCAGTGTAAGCCTAGCAAAAAGAAAAAACTGTAAGACAATATTTACAATTTTGTTTTTTAAATGTCCGCAAAAAACAAAAAAAAGCCAGCAAAATATAGCAGGAATTATCTCATATTAATGGAAATGGATTAACTCTTTTCTTTATAGGATTATTTCCCAATTTTCTACTGTAATCAACTATGATTTCCACAATCAAAAAAAAATACAGTATTCATTTATGATTTTTAAAAAAATGTCAGTGAACAAGAAGCTAAAGAAAACTTCCTCAATCTGATGAGAACTGTACTTACAAAAAAACCTATAGCTAACTACTTAATGGTAAAAGATTACATGCCTTCCCCTTCCCCACTAAGAAAAACAAGGCAAGGATGTCAGCTCTTACTTGTTCCGTCTAACATCACACTGAAAGTCCTAGCCAGTGCAACGAGACAAGAAAATGAAATAAAAGGCAAACAGGAAAATATGAACTAAAACTGTCTCTACTGGCAGACAAGATTGTCTACATAGACAATCCCAATGAGTCTACAAAAGCTACTAGGGTAATTGAATTTATTAACAAGGTTGAGAATTCAAGGTCAATATAAAATATCAATTTATTTATATAAATAATTGGAAACTGAAATTTTTTAAAAGATCACCATTTACAACAGCACCAAATAACATGAAGCACTTAGACATAAATATAACATTTTGCACAAATATGTGCAAAATTATTATGCTGAAAGCTTTAAAACGTTAATGAGAAAAATCAAAGACTTTATTAACATCTTAACAACATTAAGATGTCAATTCTCTCCATATAAAACTATAACTTCAGTGCATCCAGTCAAAATCCCAGGATGCTTTTTTATAGAATAGGCTGATTCTAAAAATGTACATGGAAAGAAAGGGAGCTAGGATACCCAAAACAAACACACACAAAAAGTAAGCTGGAAGACTCAGACTTCCTAATTTCAAGACATACTATAAAATTACATTAATAGGGACTTCCCTGGTGGGGCATGGGTTAAGAATCCACCTGCCAATGCAGGGGGACACGGGTTCGAGCTCTGGTCCGGGAAGATTCCATATGCTGTGGAGCAACTAAGCCCGTGTGCCACAACTACTGAGCCTGCGTGCCAACAACTACTGAAGTCCGCATGCCTAGAGCCCGTGCTCTGCAACAAGAGAAGTCACTGCGATGAAAAGGCTGCACATGGCAACGAAGAGTAACCCCCTCTTGCTGCAACTAGAGAAAGCCCGTGTGCAGCAACGAAGACCCAATGCAGCCAAAAATAAATAATAAATTTTTTTTTTTAATTTACATTAATGAAGACGTTGTAGTTTGGGCCAAAGGAGAGACACATAGAACAATGGAAGAGAATAGAGAGTCCAGGAACAGATCTACACATACAGAGTCAATTGATTTTTGACAAAGGTGCCAAGAAAATTTACTGAAGAAAGGATAGTAAGGATAGTCCTTTCAGTAAGTGGTGCTGGACAAATTGGGTGTCAATACACAAAAAAAGAAAGGGCAAGAGAAAAAGAACTTTGACCCATATCTTGCACCACATAGAAAAATGAAGAAAAAATTGATCAAAACAGATCACAGACCTAAAGGTAAAATACAAAACTATAAAAGTTCTAGAAGAAAACACACTTTTAAAAAAATAAATCTTTATAACTTTGGGTTAGTCAAATTTTTCTAGGTAGGACGCAAAAGCACAAATCATAAAAGAAAAAAATGATAAACTGGACTTCTTCAAAATTTACAACTTCAGCTCTTTGAAAGATACTGTTAAGAAACTAAAAAGACAAAGCACAGACTGAAAGAAAATATTTGTGAACATATATATGATAAAGGAATTGTATCCAGACTATACAAAATTCTTACAACTCACTAAGAAAATAGACCAAAGATTTGAACAGATAACTTCACCAAAGAAGACATACAGATAGCAAATGATAGCAAATGAGCACATGAAAAGATGCTCAACATATCAGTTGACAGGAAAATTTAAATTAAAACATCAATGAGATAGCACTAAATACCTATTAGTATAGCTAAGATTAAAAGTAAAATGACAAATGCTGACCAGGATGTGGAGCAAATGGAACCATCAAACATTGCTGGTAAGGATGTAAAATGAAACAGCTATCTTGTAAAATAGTTTGGTAATTTCTTAAGAAGTTAAACAAACATTTGCCACATGATCAAAGAATCCTACTCCTAAATATTTAACAAAAAGAAATGAAAGCATATCTCTACACAGAGACCGGTAGATGAATGTACAAAGAACTGTACATGAACGTTTACAGCAGCTTCATTCCTAAATGCCAAAAACTGGAAACGACCTAAATGTCCAACTGGTGAATAGATAAACAAATTGTGATATAGCCAGACAATGAAATAGCACTCAGCAATAAAAAAAGAACAAAGCACTGATACATGCACTAAAATGGATGAATCACAAAAGCATTACGTGAAAGAAACCAGAAAACAAGTTCTATACACAGTAGGAGTCCATTTATATGACATTCCAGAAAAGACAAAGCTATAGGAACAGCGAACAAATCACTGGTGGCCAGATCTACTGCTGAGGGGAGAAAATGAACTACAAAGGAGCAATGAGGGAACTTTTTGGAATGACAGAAATGTTCTTTGTCTAGATTGTGGTAGTGGTTACATGACTATTATGCATGTTAGAATTTAAATAACAAGATACTAGACGAGATTTTTTTTACTTGTAAAGTATACCTCAATAAACCCACATTTTAAAAGACACAGGACATGCCCTTTTGGAAAATATGCATCAAGTTAAATGAGCTAAACCCAGCTAAATGGGTATTTGGGTGGGGGAGAAACAGTGGGGAAACAAAAAAATCAGAAATACTGGAAATCAAAATATTGATTTATCAATAGTAAATAAGAAGAAACACATTGATACAAAGAGTTACTCTAAAGAGAGTTGCCTTTTTTATTGTTCTCATTGTTTAGACAGAAAAATAACAAAATTTGATGAGTTTCAAGAAAGACCAAAAGTCACAAGTAACAGACTGATAAAGGAGGCACAGTGATTACAAACTAAAATTTGGAAACAACTCACCTAAACATGCCCTTTACAATTTACTGATTAAAAGAGTCCCATCCACCCTAATGTACTTCCACCCCAATTTCTGCTATGAAGGGCAAGATAATAAACCTTCAAATAGTTTTCTTTATTCATAACAATCCTATGTACTTTACAAATCTTACATCTATAGCTAGGGGTTCAAGATAAAATGCCTCTAACCAGACAAATTCCTGTTTGTCCATTTAAGCTTCAGACCAGCTACTTTGTAACCATCTTTCTTTTCTTCTTCTTCTTTCTTTTTTAAACTGCCACCAAAAAAAAAAGAAGCTGTCTCTCTGTGATGACTTTCTGAAGTTTTTTGTCTGTTATTAAGTATCAAGATGATTAAAATAAACAGAAAGCTCTCAGAAGGTTTGAGCTGATCACTCCAGTAAGATACATTTTTCCATTTAATAAAAGCTAAGAGGTAAATTGTAACTTTCATCGCTTTGTTTTCTTTATGTTTATTCCATTTGGCTTGTACTGTTGCTAGGAAACCTGTTCATAATAAGATTTCCCAGCCCACAGAAGAACCTCCTAGCCAGCCTGGAGGATACCAAACTTTGTAACCAGGGCAATTCTCTACCACACAATTTACTGGCTAGCCAGCACCATACAGGTGCACTTCCCCTGGCATCCCCCCGCTGCATTAACCTTACAGGTACAGTACAGCGAATTCCCTTAATGCAACAGAAATCGTAGCAGAAGGTAAATGATATGAAGTGTTCAGCTCTCTGATGGCAGAGAACAATGCGAATTTATTGCCACTCCCTGTCACCCCACCCAACTAAATATTCTGGGTATTTTGTCTTAAACCGTGGGGTGAAATGTTAGCCCACCCCAATGACAAGATGAAACGTCAGTCCACCCCAATCTCTAGTACCATGCAACATCCAAACTGCGTCCAAAAGCCATCATCCAACTACCGCCCAGATAAATATTTGGAGAGTAAGGTGGGCATCAGTATCTGCACAGTTCAGAGGGGGAGGGAAGGAAAAGAGCCGGAATTCTTAAGGTGCCGCTGAATCACCTATAGCTGTGACCAGAACTTTACCCTCCAGGAAATCAGCATCTGCCCCAACTCTCAACACGGAAGCAAGTGAGAGGAGCAGCAGCAACATCATCCTACCAAAAAAAAAAAAAAAAAAACCTACTCAGCGCTGCTTTTAATAGAGTCCCCACTCCTTCGAGCGAAGACAAAAATAGGTTTCACGTCCAAAGCTTTGCTCCGCACTACGCAACAAGGGCAGATGGAAGAAACATCTTTGAGGAGAGAGGGGGCGCAATTCAGAGGATGAAGGATGCCTCACCAGTAGGAAAGTTACTGGCTGCTGCTTTCACCCCGAAACGCCACTTTTATTGCAACCTATGGCCCAAAGTAACGGCAAGGAAATGTCACTGACGGCCGTTGTAGAGCTTTTACCCTGGTGTACTTGGCCAAGTCGAAGGGGAAACATAAACCAGGCGCGATCGGTGAAAACTCGGCAAGGATCAAAGTCAACGTTCGGTGGGAGCTTCGATGACACAACAGTCACGTGTAGTTGTGCGTAGGCTTTCGAAAACATTCGATTCTGCAAAGCGCAGGGGCCGAAACCTGGCGTCCCCACGCCGTCAGGTGAGCCACCCACAGCCCTGCACGCGTGCACCCGGGCGCGACCCAGACCCGGGGAACCAGGGCCCCGGCTACACGAGTTGGGGTAGCCCACGTACCACGCACCACCCGGCTTCCAGCACCTCTGCCCCCGGAAGTTGATTTCCGCCAATGCCCGCCCAAGGCCGCGCCTGTCACTCAACGCCCACACCGCGTCACGTGTGCCTATGCTGAGGCCGGGCCCGGGGGCCCCATCTTCACAGGCCCGCCACGCCTGGCTCGAGTGGTCATCGGAGCGCTGCCCTGGGAAAGAGGTTAACTCAGGCGCTACTTCCTGGTGGTTACATCTTCTAATTCCCCTTGAATGACAGGCCCTTTTGCTGTATCTAATCCATGCAAATCAAACCGTCCCCGAGTTGGCACTGCCATCCGGGACTTTGTAGGATTGTTCCAGAGAAGAGGAACAATCCTCTTCACCACCTCCAAGCAGAGTTCTCTAAATACTGGAACTGAGTTAAATGCTGACGTGTGCTCAAGAAACAGTGGAATAGACAACTGCTCCATCTCCTCTTGACGTATCGGAACTCTCAAAGCACCAGGATGCACCCAAGCCGAGAGCCTTTCCAGACCACTGCTGTATGACTTCAGCCAAAGAGCTCTGCTCTAGAATTACGTATGTTCTTGTCTTCATCTCCAGATCACAGCAATTTGTAGATGCCATCTCTGTTTCAGAGAGAATCAATTTTCAGCTGCCAAGACACCCCCTTTTTTCCAAACCTTCAAATAATTTCTCCTAAAGAAAAGAGAGAATGACAAAACTGACCGTTTTATTTGAAAGCAGGCATGGTTATATAGATTTTTTTTTTTTTTTTTAGTCCATTGCAGACTGTCCATAGATGTGAAAGAAAAACAATTACCAGGACATTTGTTAAAGATTTTTCCATTTTTGACATGGGAGGCATTTGGGGAACATCTATTTAACAATTTACATAACAATTTTTTACTGTCCCTACTGAGCCAAGTTGGGACAATCCAAGAGTGCACAGGATACACTCAAGATCTTTGCCTTCAAGGAGTTAACAGTCTAGTAAGAAAGACAAGTAACCTAGGAATTTGAGCATAAGTCTCTGGAATATTCATGTTCATTGTATAACAGGCATTCTTTAACGTTCTGAACTTTAACATTTTGGACATTATTTTTCTCATCTTTCCATTGAACAAAACTGGCTCAAGCCTGTAATAATCTCTGCTCTGTACTGGAGGTGGAATATGTCAGCAAGGAATCCTAACAATCAGTTCTCCAGTAAGTGCAGGCTCAAGTGATTAATGAACAGTTTCAATATTGAGCATGAATGTCACCTCTTCTACACCCTTTTTTCCTGTCCACCATCTTCTTTGTGTGCATAGCAAACAGATTTCTATTATAGGAAATCTGATGCTTTCTTACACATATTTGTTTACCTATCTACTAGACCACCAAGTCAAGGACCACTTCTCAGTTGTATAGCTTTTTTTTTTCTTTTTTTTACTAGATCACTGCTTTATTATACAGTAAGTCACCTACATACAAGCAAATTCTGTTCCAAGTCATTTGTATATGTCTTAGTCTACTTCTCCTTTATCATTGTATATCCTGCAACCTAGCACAGTGTCTAGTGATTAGAAGAAAGAATTTAATAAATGTTTCTTAAACTGAATACATACAGTTATCTTTGTATCATTTTGTGTCTCATCTCTTTCTGCTAGAACCTTCAGATGAGTTTCTGAGAGTTTTCATTGATATATCTACATGCTCCCTCTGTCCCACTTAATCCAATATTCAGTATTAAACAGATTTATAAAAACAAGTATTTATTGAGCACTTGCTATGTGCCTGGAATTGGGCTAAATATTTTAAACGTATTATCTAATTTGTCATCACACGAATCCTCTGGAATAAGTATATTAATATATTCACTTTTTAGGTGAGGATACAGACTTAGGGAGGGTAACTCGACCAAGCAGCAGAGCAGGATTCAACGTCAGCTGTGCCCGACGAAAGGATTTGTTGATTCACTACAACACACTGCCTCTGCTTTTCACATCATTTGTTTGTGAACCCAAATCTCTCCACCTCCATGATGTCTTTCCTTTTCTTAAGTACAGTTCAATGGTTGTTGGTATATTCACTAAGTTGTGCAACCATCACCACCATCAACTTTAGAACATTTTCATCACCACAAAAAGAAACCTCGTATCCTTTTCCAGTCATTCCCCGTTCCTACTGTTCCGTGCTCCTCCCAGCCCTAGACGAGCATTAATCCCCTTTTTGTCTCTATAGATTTGCCTATTCTGCACATTTCATATGAAAGGAATCATGCAATATGTAGTCTTTTGTAACTGACTTCTTTTACTTCACACCATCTTGACAAAGTTTGTTGATCCACTCTACAGTTGGTGGATATCTGGGTTGTTCCCACTTTTTGGCTATTTTGAATAGTGCTTCTATGAACATATACAAGTTTTTGTGTCAGCATATGTTTTCATTTCTCTTGAGTATATACCTAGGAGTGGAATTGCTGGGTCATATGGTAACTCTATGCTTAACCTTTTGAGGAACTATCAGACTGTTTTCCAAAGTGGCCGTACCAGTTTTTTCATTCCCATTTGCAATGTACGAGTCTTCTTATCTCCTCTAGAACTTATGGCTCTATTCCTTGTCAGGGTACTTTCTATAAGCCATCTTTTTTTTATTGTTAGTTACCTTTGCTATGCATGTGTCTGCAGACCCACGATGCTAATAGATTGTAACCTTCTGAGAAGAGAAACATGGTTCCTGCCCTCTAGAAGATAAATTTGGAGCTGATATGGAGAATCAAATGAAATAGAGTGATAATAAGCACGGAAATCAAGTTTATTGTTGAAATGTGGAGGAGGACCATCTCATTCACCCTGCACTAAACAGGACGTACTTCTCATAAAATGTAAAGCTCAAGATGAGTCTTGAAGAATCAGTAGGAATTGGCCAAGCTAAGAAGAGATGAAAGTGTGCTCCAGATAAAGGAAAATGTACCTGTATATGTATTTCCTTGCCTATGAACTGTTGAGGTAAGTATTGTATAGTGTGTAGGTAAGTATAGTGAAGCAAAGGTGAGGATGTGTGGAAATGTGGCAGGATAAAGGGGAAAGGTAAATGGGGCAAGATGAATGGAGAGTTTTGTAAACTACTAAGGAGTTTGCTATATATCCTGCAGGTAATGGAAAACTAATGGGTTATTTAGGCAAGGTTCAGGGAGAATTACTTCAGGAGCAGTATGGAGGATGGATCATTAGACAGGGAAGAGATGGCCAAGACTGGAGAAACAGAGAAACCAGTTAGAAGACTGATGAAATAACTAGAATGAGAAATTATGAAAGTCTGAGTTGAGGTAGTAGCCATGAAATTGTCAGAAGATTTGAAAGGTATGTGGGCAGCAAAAAAAAAAATTAAGAAAGAACTAAAGATGTCGCCCAAGTTTCTGGTGCTATTCAAAGAAGAAGGGGATTCAAGAAGAAGACGGAACACTTGCTGATACGAAGAATGAAACACTACAACTTATTACTGTTGTATTGTACAATGCTACAGATCTTTGTTTATTTGATCAGGGTTACAGCTCCTTGTCTCCTTCATTTTCTTGGTCACAAGATGACTGCCTTCAGCAACAAGGATCATATGCTTTCTCATTCAAATCAAGGGTAGGGGGATGGGGGAAAGGGGGCCACATCACACAGTTCTGGGCAAAAGTCCTGTGGTTGGTTCTCACTCTCAAACCATTTCTTATGGACAGGGGAACACCATAGGTCAGGATTAGATGATCCCAATTGGATTAGTTTGAGAATAAGAGTGAGGTTAGTTCCACCTAAACTTCTCAGGTGTATGCTTCACAATGTGGGGGGAGTGAAATAAATGCCAAGTATCCACTACAGTTATTTTCAAAGCATATAAATATGTAACAACTATATTATTTTCTTTGTTGGAGTAAAAAAAAAAACTAACTCTAAGCATATGTAACAAAGGCTCTGACTCTATTTTTGATGTTTGACCTTTGACAATTTTCAAGCCTCACCCATTCCCTCTTGCCCCGCATCTGGACAGGCTGATATGAAAGCCTGCGTTCTCCCTTCTCCGGTGCCACAGGGAATTTTCACCCTAGTGCCATGCCCTAGCCACCATAAAATGCCCAAGGCCAGTCTCTCGTTGTGTACTCTCCTCCAACCCTCCTATAAAGCCATTTTGGACCTGCTTGGGAAGACTGCCCTGCTCTTTCTAGAAAGTCTCCTCATGTAAGCAGTAAACTTTCTTATACCACTTGGCATCTGCATGGTTGAAATCTGAACCAAATTTTAGGTGGGTGTCCGTCTCACTTCTATGGGTGACTGCAACAGCATGTGAACTATCGATACATAGGCGAAAGGATGTAAGGAACAAACTGTGAAACTTTTAAATAAGCACTCTTCTAGCACCTTCCTTTTCCTATATTCATTGTTCATTTATGTGAGCCTTCAAATCAAATCAATATAGAGTTTGATTCTTCTGCTACTGATTCTCAGTATTGAATATTGAATGTTGAATATTGTATTGAATGTTAAGTCAGTATGAATTTGCTTGTTATACTTTACCTCAAAATACTTTAGTGTAGGTAATGTGATGTAGTGTGCATGTACTTTACTTAATTTACTTTATCTTCTAATGATCGTCAGTTGCCATAATCTAGAGTTCACACTTTAGAAGTATTCAGCTGGTGTTTAATCAGAAAGGTTGCATTCCAGACATAGCAAGGATAAGTGCTTCAGCTATCATTGTCTTCCATTAACACTTGGGACTATGCTAATCAACAAAATGAATGCTATAGATGGGTTTTCATGGGTGAAATTAAGGGTTTGTTGATAAGCATGATGGATGTTATAAATTGACTCTCATTGATGAGCCAGTTGGGTTCATGTTATGTATATTGGTTAAAATATTTCAGAGACAGTCCCTACCTTTCATGACCAAGATTATAAGAAGCTCTGTAGTCGACACTTTTAGGAACAACAGCCTCCAGGCCTCAAACTTAAATGTCTGAAATCCTAATAATTTTAAGCATGCCAAAGGTGGAGCAGTTTAATTTCTACTTAACTAAAGGAAGAATCACGCTCATTACAGAGATGACTGGAGACATGATGGAGACAAGGAATAAATTATTGGTGCCTTTCCCTCCTCTCCCCCCATGCATCTTTGGAATATCCCCAATGCAGGTGCCATTAAACTGAGATCTCAGGATAGGCCATTAAACTAAATTCAGACTGGTAAAGACTGAAGATCTACTAGGAAATAGAAATTCCAAGATATAAAAATTTGAACTACATATCATTTCTGGCCATGGTCACTTCCCTACAGAAACAACAAGAAGCAAATTGTTCAAAAACCTAATATTAAAGGGAGAATATATTATTAAATAACGCCCAAGCCTGACTGAAAAGTAGCCTGTGACTACTGCAAGTTACGATCATCCTCAGAATTCTGTACTCCATCTAATAGGAAATGAGCTGCCAAAATAGTGTAACTTCCTGAAAAGAGCATCTTCCCCAATGAACCTCTCAGGGCCACATAAAGGACACACAGAGCAAAGCAGCACCTGCCTAAAGAACACACACCACAGCCAGCCAGGAATCCTCACTACTCCTTTCTTCAGAATATGACAGAAAACAGTGACCACTGTGTAATGTTTCCAAATATCCTCTTTTTAATTGGGAGTTTCTATTGCAATGTCTTCATCCCTTCTCTTCCATTGCATTTTGCATTCATTGGGACTAAATAACTTGTCACTGATTGCTAGACCATGAGGAACTCCAGGTGAAGCTAACACACTTTGGAGAGACAGACAGAAAACATTTGCTAATTAAAGTGATTGGGTACGACTTCCCTGGTGGGGCAGTGGTTAAGAATCCGCCTGCCAATACAGGGGAGGTGGGTTCGACTCCTGGTCTGGGAGGATCCCACATGCCGCAGAGCAACTAAGCCCGTGCACCACAACTACTGAGCCTGCGCTCTAGAGCCCGTGAGCCACAACTTCTGAGCCCTCACGCCACAACTACTGAGCCCACATGCCACAACTACTGAGCCCACACACTGCAATGACTTAGCCTGCGTGCTGCAACTACTGAAGCCCGCGCACCTGGAGTCCGTGCTCTGCAACAAGAGAGGCCACTGCAATGAGAAGCCTGCGCACTGCAACAAAGAATAGCCCGCACTTGCCGCAACTAGAGAAAGCCCACACGCAGCAACGAAGACCCAACGCAGCCAAACAAATAAATAAATAAAGTGATTGGGCAGCAAAAGGGTATACTACAGTTATCCAATCTTTCCCCATGGCGCAGCATTCAGGTATATTGGATGAAATTGACCCTAACCTTGGTTAGTCCTGATTGGTATAAACCAGAAATTACTCCCAACCCCCTTGCCACAGTTTATTCGGGAGGGGGGGGCGGTGAGAAACCAAGTCAATCATTGCATTGCCCTAACCATATGAATTGTTTCAGAGATCATCCAACAAGCACAAACCTCAGGACAATTGCTCAATGATTGTTGGAAGGAATTTTCTCTCTTCCTGAGGAGATAAGTGAAGAAGCATGTAATTCCTATTGCTTTTAACAATCATCTTGTGACCATGAAGGAGACCTGTCTGAGGCTAAAAGCAGATGCAGATTGCAGAACAAACCTGATATAAATTGGAGAAATGGATCCGAAGCTTTGATTAAATCAGTTCTAAAGCTTCCTTCACCTCCACGGGACTTTTCATTTATGTAAACAATTTCCACTTATTATTTAATCCATTTTGAATTAGGTTTTCTGTTACTTTCAATCCCAGGTGTTTTAACTGGCAGAAAGATTCTGTATCTGTATCTTCATTTTAAATGTCAGAAAATAGTCATTTTCTTAAAATGGAAAAGAGCCTGATTTTCCTTCTTCCCTTTGAACATGCTCATACCAGAGTGAGATTGAAAATGAGCTACTGTCCCTGAGAGCAGTTCTTTCACATTCATATGATACTCAGCTTTCACATTTAACCAATGGGAAACTATTTCAAATATTGATTTGTAATATTATATATGAAGTATATAAAGAATAAACTGTGAAAGCTTTATGTAAGCACCTTTCTGGCCCTTCCTCCAATCAGGTCTCCTTTGAAGTCTGTACAGGATGTAACCCATTAATAAAAACTTCATTCTATAGGAGATATGTGAACCCTAACTTCTCACTCTTTTGTAAATTGTCATTGGTCACCATTTGGTTTTGACAGTTTAGCTTGATTTATAACTGGGCAAGAATCACTCCCTAAAGTTTGAAAATATGAATTAGGCCTCAGGGCCTAATACACAAAAGAAGGCCCAAGGCAGAAAATGAAACAAGAAAAGCCATCATTTCATTCATGTAATCATTATAGTAAATTAATAAACACTTATTTACACGATGAGTTGCCTTTAACTATGATCTCCAAATAATAACACAGAAATGTGGCCCCTGTATATAGAAAACACATGCGTCCACTCTATTTTCTTTACTCCTCATTAAAAAACATTGACTTGTATCTATGGAATGAAACTTCTAACATTAAAAAATGATGAAATATTTTTTTATATTCTGGGTTAATTCTAACTTCTAAATTATTCACATAATTCCCAGTGCTTAATTAAATGTCACATCTCGTTCCTAAACACTATTTTTTGTGATGCATGTTGAAAAATCCAAAAGTGACCTAGGTTTTGCATCTATATGAAACGATCGTATTGCTTCCTTAGAACTCACTCTACCACTTTTGCAGATGGAGCAAGCAATACTCTGGGCAGAAAGCCATGTGAGAGCTGCTACAACTAAGATAAATTGAGTCTGAATTAAACTTTTTCAAAATTTTTGGTGCACCACAGAATTAACACATCATGAAAAAACTCTGAAGTTTGAAAAATGGAGTTTGAAAGAACATGGTGGGACCCCAAGCAGCATTCTCCTGAGAGTCTGATCACTCTTTTAAGTTGACCAGAAAAAGCAAAGTATTACATATGAACAGTGGAAGGCCCTTCCATTTATTTCTTTCAGTTCGGGAAATTAAATGTTTCTAATGATAAAGAGAATTTTGTGTCATGTCAAACTTTAACCTAGCATAGAACAAAAAAATCATCCAACATCTGAAAGAAAATTACCCCTGTTGGAGACCAGCTCTACCTGCATATTTGTTGTACTGTCATTCAGGAATACCTGGCTTACAATTTCAATTATAAATAAAACATGAATCAATTTTTTCTTTGATGACAATATCTAAGAATTGTCAGCATAGTTTTAAGGAAACTATTTGAAAGCATAGTTTTAACAATATAAAGACACAGAGTGTATCTAACCCGCAGTGTCTAAATCTGTTTCTGGCAATAAGCCACAAACCCACTGCTTTTTTTGGGGGAGTGGGGAGTTTACTAACAGCTAAGGCATTGTTTTAACCATTATTCATATTATACGTTTTTACATTATTTTAATACATTTATCAGAATCTTTGCTTAAGATGTGTATCTTAAACCCCAGCATCATATAGTAATTTGCCTAATTTTTCTACCAAACAATTTA
The DNA here is from genome assembly GCF_003031525.2 of Neophocaena asiaeorientalis asiaeorientalis. Taxonomy (NCBI): domain Eukaryota; kingdom Metazoa; phylum Chordata; class Mammalia; order Artiodactyla; family Phocoenidae; genus Neophocaena; species Neophocaena asiaeorientalis. Next base: position 22,349,626 of record NW_020176571.1, on the reverse strand, counting down.
ACAAATGCCAGTAATGCCTTTAGATAATAATGCCTAGAGATTGACAATAAAATTAGCTTTTACATTAATGAAGTTATTTTTTAAGTAAAATTAGATTTATGAGATGCCCCAAATCTAGGATTTTATAGAAATATTTGATAATGAGACTTCTGAGTAACATATGGATTATATGAGTCCTGTTATAAAGAGTATGAATAATTGTATGCTCTTAGTTTTCTGGTAAATTGCTGTGAATCCTTGATCACCATGTGATTAAGGCACACAGGCAACACTTCCCCCAACTTTATAATAGTAGCATAAAGGCTTATTGTTAACAATGTGTAGTGATGTGAATATGCTTTACATCACTATACATAAGATATATATGTGTGTGTATTATCTCCCAATTATGTTTACTCACTCAAATATACAAGCATTTGTGACTGAGTTACTGGCTCTTTACAGAAATTCACTCCCCCATCAACCTTAACAAAATTATTCTCTCTTGATTCTCTGACTTCAGACTACTCTTTATCCAATTCAAAAGATCCCTTTCCTCCACCCTCTACTTCAGTGTAGCTATTCTTCAAGTTTTCAGCCTTTGTTCTCTTCTAGCTCAGGTTTAGCCATTCTCTGTGGGTAATTATTTCTTCTCACCAGAGACTTTATGTCCTTAATACAAATGATTCTGGAATCCACAGGTGTCTTCTGAATAAAATCTTCTCTCAACCTACATTAGTATACTCCACATGCCTACCCAAATTCCATTCTCTGTATCCATATTTTTTGATCCCATGGAAGTTTTTTTTAACTCTCTAGCCCAGTATTCTCTCTTAAGTTCAAAATAGACATATAGCTTGCCTGCTAGATATGCCCCTAAATGTCCCACAGGCAACTTACATGTTCCAGAAGAAACTCATTATCTGTTCTCCCTTAAACCTAACCATCTTCACTCAGTTGCTTTCATAAGCACCTGCATTAGTTAAGACTCTAGTTTCAGCTCCTTTAACCAAGGCTGGAAAATAATAGTGGCATAAATAAGAAAAGTATGACATATCTCACATAAAAACATAAGAATAGGCAACCAGGGCTCCATGAATACCCAACCCAGCCTCCTTACATCTTGTGGTTCTCCCATTTTGAACACGTAGCTTCCTTTTCAAGGTCTAAGATACATGCTCCAGCTCACGCCATCACATCTGCGTTCTAATTGGCAGAACAAGGGAAAGGGGGAAGTGAAGGGAATGCCTCTTCTTTTTAAGGGCGGGAACAGAAGGTACACATATCACTTCAATTCACATCCCACTGTCCAGAACTTTGCCACTTAGCCATGCCTAGCTACAAGGGAAGCTGGGAAATGTCCTCTTCAGCTGCAGCTTTGTGGCTTGCTGAAACTCAGAGATTCTACTACTAACGAGGAAGGGGATAATATACACTGGGGAAGAAGTGTTGATCCCTCTCACATCCACTCTCTGATATTTCACTACTGCTACTGCCTTGTTAAATATACATTTACTCTTTTCATGTGAATGTACACTGAATGGTTTCTGATCCTGTAATCTGGGTGGGGTAGAAAAGAATGCATTCATCAAACCAATGGTTACATACCTTGTTCCTAAGCCTGAATTAATTCACTCTAACAAAGTGGGTTAACTCTAACAAAGCTACCGCATTGACACAGTAGCTGTGATCAGGGATACTACTTGGTTGAGCTTGAGACAGTCTATAGTCATCTCACAGGATCCACCCAGTGTTTTCAGGAGCCAGAGGAGTGAATCAAATGGAGATAAGATAGGGACAACCACCTTTACATCTGAGGTCAGCAAACTTATTCTGTAAAGGGCCAGATACTATTTTAGGCTTTGCAGGCCATGTAGTTTCTGTTGCAACCAGTGGACCCATGGTATACTAAACCTTGGACAGAACTCCATTTTTTTAACTGCCGTTTATATGCTCCCACTCTTACTGGAGGGTCCTGATGATGTGTTAGGTTTCCTGGTTTCAGTGTTGACTAAGGCTCAGTGCCCATCTGTTTCTAAAATGTAAGTGACCTTTGGTCCCTTTTGAAAAGGACTGGGAATCATAACCCTATACTTGCCATGGTCATAACAGGGTCCATCCCTGTGAGGACCTACCACTTCAATGAATGGGTGCTGGGTCTGAAACTTGGCTCAGATCCATAACGTGGGCCTCCCAGTTATCCATCCTTGTGTCCTTCTGCTGGTGCATGCTGAGTGATTCCACTGTTCATTATCCTTCTGTAGAGCATCAGTGCTGCTTAGCAATAGCCATCCAATCCCATTATCTTTATAGCCACTATATTCTCCATACATCTCAAATATCTGACTCATTTGGCCAATTCACCAACAGTGAAAATTTTAACAACTGGACCACTATATTGTGCCAGGGGCTATCTGTGTCCCATGTGCCACAAATGATGAAGTTTTCATTGCCAGAAGACAAAATCCTATCTTAGAACCTACTCTCTTGGACCACTCCTTAACAAAATGCACAGATTATGTTCTCAGGAAGCAGAAACTGAGACAGAATTTTGGGTGCAGGATGTATATTAGGGATAAAACCCTTAATAGGAAGGGAAAAGGAAGCAAACTCAGGCAGAGGGAGAAACTGAACTGTGATGCAGATGCAACATAGCTTCAGCTAACCCATCAGAAAGCTCTGGAACAAATATGCCTTTCAGAGTCCTGCATCAGGTCAAAATGACCAGATCTTTGTACTACCACTTCTTTCAGTCACCAGATGCAAATTGCCCTGGGAAGGGTATGACTTTTGGAAAGTCAATTCTCTATACTTGAGCAGATCCTCAAGAGATGGCAGCTGTAGAATGCCAGCTGTACCTCCTGCAGCTGAGGAGGAAGTCCTTCTTGAAGGGGAATCTGGTGGTACATCTCTGTATCTAGCACGTTAAAACACTTGCAACATTGGCTGTGGCTGAAACATTCTCATCTTTGTGCATTTGAACATGCTGTTTCCTCTTCCAGGCATCCTCTTCTTTCTGGAAATCTCCTCTGAATTTCCCAGGCTATATTACTTGCCCAATCTCTGAGGTCTGATCACATATTATTTATGCCATTATCTTAGTTATTCTCAAGCTATATTGTAATAATTTGCTTATACCATTTCCCCAATATATTGTGAACTCCTTGAAGACATGGATTATCTGTTTCATTTTCGTATATACAACATCTAAAGCAGTGTATTTCATATAAGAAATTTTCAATACCTCATTGTAGTTTTGATTTGCATTTTTCCAATAATTAGTGATGTTGAGCATCTTTTCATGTGCCTCTTGGCCATCTATAGGTCTTCTTTGGAGAAATGTCTCTTTAGGCCCATTTTTTAATTGGGTTGTTTGGTTTTTTTGATATTGAGCTGCATGAGCTGTTTGTATATTTTGGAGATTTATCTTCAAAACTACAACAAGGTATCACCTCACACCAGTCAGATTGGCCATCAACAGAAAATCTACAAATGATAAATGCTGGAGAGGGTGTGGAGAAAAGGGAACCCTCTTGCACTGTTGGTGGGAATGTAAATTGATACAGCCACTATGGAGAACAGTATGGCAGTTACCTAAAAAGCTAAAAATAGAATTACCATTATGACCCAGCAATCCAACTACTGGGCAGATACCCAGAGAAAACCATAACTCAAAAAGACACATGTACCCCAATGTTCATTGTGGCACTATCTACAGTAGCCAGGTCATGGAAGCAACCTAAATGCCCATCAACAGACGAATGGATAAAGAGGATGTGGTACATATATACAATGGAATATTACTCATCCATTAAAAAAGGAATGAAATGGGGTCATTTGTAGAGATGTGGTTGGACCTAGAGACTGTCACACAGAGTGAAGTCAGAAAGAGAAAAACAAATATTGTATATTAATGCATATATGTGGAATCTAGAAAAATGGTACAGATGAACAGGCTTGCAAGGCAGAAATAGAGACACAGATGTAGAGAACAAAGGTATGGACACCAAGGGGGGAAAGAAGGGGGGTGGGATTAATTGGGAGATTGGGACTGACATATATACACTAATATGTTTAAAATAGATAACAAATGAGAACCTGCTGTAGAGCACAGGGAACTCCACTTCACTGTACAGTAGAAACTAACACAACATTGTAAAACAACTATACCCCAATAAACAAAGATAAAAAAGAAATATTCAATAAGTAAATATTTCCTAAATAAATGAGAAGACTTGTTTGTTTTTAGCCTATCCCTTTTTTCAATCTCCTATATAAAAATTAGACCCCAAAAGATTCATGAAATGACTCTTTCATTTTTCTTATTGCATTTTTACACAACTCAAAATTAATGACAGACTAAGTAATAACATTGGAAACTATATACTCATTTCAGACTACTTCCCCAAGACTTGCATTCATATATCTTACTGCCTGATGGACATTTTCTTCTGACTATCCCAAGACACCTCAGACACAACATACCCCAAAGAGCATACATCATTTTCTATCCCCCAACTTGCTCTTTCTTCTATATTCTCTCTCTTGCTTGATGGTGCTACCTACTCACCCCAGCTACAAAACTGAGAGCCTCCCAAAACTCTTTGTGCCTTCATTGTCCATGTCCCTTGGATCCTAATTACTTAATGTTCTAAATGATTTCAGCTATGTCTTCTCCTTTCTGACTTCTCCTTTCTCCTAATACTTATGGCCAATTCAGGTACTTCTCCAATTTTCTGGACAAATTAAGTGATCTCCCTGTCTTCAGTCTTATTCCTTTAAAATCCATGCTTTCCCACACTTCCCCAGATATCACCATAGTAAATGGTGAGAGACAAACTTTTCTGCCAAGATCAGAAACAAGGCAAGGATGTCCCCTCCCATCACTGCTTTTCAACAACACACTGGAATGTCTAACTAGTGAAATAAGATAAGAAAATAAAATAAAAGGTATACAGATGGGGAATAAAGAAATAAAACTGTCTTTATTTGCAAATGACATGATTGTCTATGTAGAAAATCTGAACAGATCAACCAAGAAACCCCTGAAACTAATAAGCAATTATGGCAAGATTACAAAATAAAAGGTTAATATACAAAAGTCAATTGCTTTCCGATTTACCAGTAATGAACAAGTGGAATTTGAAATTAACTCATTGCCACTTACATTAGCATCTCCTAAAATGAAATACTTAGGTACAACTCTAACAATATATGCACAAGATACATATCAAGAAAACTACAAAACTCTGATGAAAGATATCAAAGAAGAACTAAATAAATGAAGAGATATTTCATGTTCATGGATGAAAAGACTCAATATCATCAACATGTCAATTCTTCCCAACTTGCTCTATAGATTCAATGCAATTTCAAGCAAAATTCCAGCAAGTTTTTTTCTGCATACTGGCAAAATGAAAAGTGTATATAGAGAGGCAAAACACCCAAAATAGCCAACACTAATATTGAAGAAGAGCAAAGTCAGAGGACTGACACTACCCAGTTTCAAGACTTACTATAAAGCTACGATAACCAAGGCAGTGTAGTATTAGCAAAGAAGAAACAAACAGATCAGTGGAACAGAACAGAGAGCCCAGAAATAGACCCATATAAATATAGTAAATTGATCTTTGACAGGAGCAAAGGCAATACAATGGAGCAAAGATAGTCTTTTCAGCAAATGATGCTGGAACAACTGGATACCCACATGCAAAAAAATGAATTGAGACATGGACATTACACCCTTCATAAAAAATATTAACTAAAAATGGATCACAGAGACACATTCTGAAGATGGTGGAAGAGTAAGACACAGAGATCACCTTCCTCCCCACAGATACATCAGAAATATATCTACACGTGGAACTGCTCCTATAGAACACCCACTGAACACTGGTAGAAGACCTCAGACCTCCCAAAAGGAAAGAAACTCCCCACGTACCTGGCCGTGTGGATGAAAGGCTCTTAGTGCTCCAGCCAGGAGTCAGTGCTGAGCCTCAGAGGTGGGAGAGACAAGTTCAGGACACTGGTCCACAAGAGACCTCCCAGATCCATGTAATATTAAATGGTGAAAATCTCCCAGAGATCTCCATCTCAGCACCAAGACCTAGATTCACTCAACGACCAGCAAGCTACAGTGCTGGACACCCTATGCCAAACAACTAGCAAGACAGGAACACAACCCCACCCATGAGCAGAGAGGCTGCCTAAAATCATAATAAGGCCACAGACACCCCAAAACACACCACCAGATGTGGACCTGCACACCAGAAGACAAGACCCAGCCTCATCCACCAGAACACAGGCACTAGTCCTCTCCATCAGGAAGCCTACATAACCCACTGAACAAAATTTAGCCACTGGGGACAGACACTAAAAACAACGGGAACTACAAACCTTCAGCCTGCAAAAAGGAGACCCCAAACACAGCAAGATAAGCAAAATGAGAAGACAGAAAAACACACAGCAGATGAAGGAGCAAGATAAAAACCCACCAGACCTAATGAATGAAGAAGAAATAGGCAGTCTACCTGAAAAAGAATTCAGAATAATGATAGTAAAGATGATCCAGAATCTTGGAAGTAGAATGGAGAAAATGCAAGAAACATTTAACAAGGACCTAGAAGAACTAAAGAGGAAACAAGCAATGATGAGCAACACAATAAATGAAATTAAAAATACTCTAAAAGGGTTCAATAACAGAATAACTCAGGCAGAAGAACGGATAAGTGACCTGGAAGATAAAATAGTGGAAATAACTACTGCAGAGCGGAATAAAGAAAAAAGAATGAAAAGAACTGAGGATAGTCTCAGAGACCTCTGGGACAACATGAAATAACAGCAGATCTTTCAGCAGAAACTCAGCAAACCAGAAGGGACTGGCAGGACATATTTAAAGTGATGAAGGAGAAAAACCTGCAACCAAGATTACTCTACCCACCAGGATCCCATTCAGATTTCATGGAGAAATTAAAAACTTTACAGACAAGCAAAAGCTGAGAGAGTTCTGCACCACCAAACCAGGTTTACAACAAATGCTAAAGGAACTTCTCTAGGCAAGAAACACAAGAGAAGGAAAAGACCTGCAATAACAACCAAAACAATTAAGAAAATGGGAATAGGAACATACATATTGATAATTAACTTAAATGTAAATGGATTAAATGCTCCCACCAAAAGACACAGACTGGCTGAATGGATACAAAAACAAGACCCATATATATGCTGTCTACAAGAGACCCACTTCAGACCTAGGGGCACATACAGACTGATAGCAAGGGGATGGAAAAATATAGTCCATGCAAATGTAAACCAAAAGAAAGCTGGGTAGCAATTCTCATATCAGAAAAAATAGACTTTAAAATAAAGACTATTACATAGGGGACTTTAACACCCCACTTTCACCAATGGACAGATCATCCAAAATGAAAATAAATAAGGAAACACAAGCTTTAAATGATACATTAAACAAGATGGACTTAATTGATATTTATAGGACTTCCATCCCAAAACAACAGAATACACATTCTTCTCAAGTGCTCATGGAACATTCTCCATGATAGATCATATACTGGGGCACAAATCAAGCCATGGTAAATTTAGGAAAATTGAACTTGTATCAAATATCTTTTCCGACCACAGCACTATGAGACTATATATCAATTACAGGAAAAGATCTGTAAAAAATACAAACACATGGAGGCTAAACAATACACTACTTAATAACGAGTGATCACTGAAGAAATCAAAGAGGAACTCAAAAAATACCTAGAAACAAATGACAATGGAGACACGACGACTCAAAATCTATGGGATGCAGCAAAAGTAGTTCTAAGAGGGAAGTTTATAGCAATACAATCCTACCTTAAGAAACAGGAAACATCTCAAATAAACAGCCTAACCTTGCACCTAAAGCAATTAGAGAAAGAAGAACAAAAAAACCCAAAGTTAGCAGAAGGAAAGAAATCATAAAGATCAGGTCAGAAATAAATGAAAAAGAAATGAAGGAAACGATGCAACGATCAATAAAACTAAAATCTGGTTCTTTGAGAAGATAAACAAAATTGATAAACCATTAGCCAGACTCATCAAGAAAAGAAGGGAGAAAACTCAAATCAATAGAATTAGAAATGAAAAAGGAAAAGTAACAAATGACACTGCAGAAATACAAAAGATCATGAGAGATTACTACAAGCAACTCTATGCCAATAAAATGGACAACCTGGAAGAAATGGACAAATTCTTAGAAAGGCACAACCTGCCAAGACTGAATCAGGAAGAAATAGAAAACATGAACAGACCAATCACAAGCACCAAAATTGAGACAGTGATTAAAAATCTTCCCAGAAACAAAATCCCAGGACCAGATGGCTTCACAGGTGAATTCTATCAAACATTTAGAGAAGAGCTAACACCTATCCTTCTCAAACTCTTCCAAAATATAGCAGAGGGAGGAACACTCCCAAACTCATTCTACGAGGCCACCATCACCCTGATACCAAAGCCAGACAAAAATGTCACAAAGGAAGAAAACTCCAGGCCAATATCACTGATGAACATAGATGCCAAAATTCTCAACAAAATACTAGCAAACAGAATCCAACAGCACATTAAAAGGATCATACACTATGATCAAGTGGGGTTTATTCCAGGAATGCAAGGATTCTTCAATATATGCAAATCAATCAGTGTGATAAACCATATT
>NW_020176571.1:22319937-22340797 GCF_003031525.2 Neophocaena asiaeorientalis asiaeorientalis | reverse complement strand
AGCTGGAGGAATCAGGCTCCCTGACTTCAGACTATACTACAAAGCTACAGTAATCAAGACAGTATGGTACTGGCACAAAAACAGAAATATAGATCAATGGAACAGGATACAAAGCCCAGAGATAAACCCACGCACATATGGTCACCTTATCTTTGATAAAGGAGGCCAGAATATACAGTGGAGCAAAGACAGCCTCTTCAATGTGGTGCTGGGAAAACTGGACAGGTACATGCAAAAGTATGAGGTTAGAACACTCCCTAAAACCACACACAAAAATAAGCTCAAAATAGATTAAAGACTTAAATGTAAGGCCAGAAATTATCAAACTCTTAGAGGAATACATAGGCAGAACACTCTATTACATAAATCGCAGCAAGATCCTTTTTGACCCACCTCCTAGAAAAATGGAAATAAAAACAAAAATAAACAAATGGGACCTAATGAAACTTAAAAGCTTTTGCACAGCACAGGAAACCATAAACAAGACCAAAAGACAACCCTCAGAATGGGAGAAAATATTTGCAAATGAAGCAACTGACAAAGGATTAATCTCCAAGATTTACAAGCAGCTCTTGCAGCTCCATAACAAAATAACAAACAACCCAATCCAAAAATGGGCAGAAAACTTGAATAGACATTTCTCCAAAGAAGATATACAGATTGCCAACAAACACATGAAAGAATGCTCAACATCATTAATCATTAGAGAAATGCAAATCAAATCTACAATGAGATATCATCTCACACCGGTCAGAATGCCCATCATGAAAAAATCTAGATACAATAACTGCTGGAGAGGGTGTGGAGAAAAGGGAACCCTCTTGCACTGTTGGTGGGAATGTAAATTGATACAGCCACTATGGAGAACAGTATGGAGGTTCCTTAAAAAACTACAAATAGAGCTACCATATGACCCAGCAATCCCACTACTAGGCATATACCCTGAGAAAACCATAATTCAAAAATAGTCATGTACCAAAATGTTCATTGCAGCTCTATTTACAATAGCCAGGAGATGGAAGCAGCCTAAGTGTCCATCATCAGATGAATGGATAAAGAAGATGTGGCACATATATACAATGGAATATTACTCAGCCATAAAAAGAAACGAAATTGAGCTATTTGTAGTGAAGGAGATGGACCTCGAGTCTGTCATAGAGAGTGAAGTAAGTCAGAAAGAGTAAAACAAATACCGTATACTAACACATATGTATGGAATCTAAGAAAAAAAAAAGGTCATGAAGAACCTACAGGTAAGACAGGAATAAAGAAACAGTCCTACTAGAGAATGGACTTGAGGGTATGGGGAGGGGAAGGGTAAGCTGTGATGAAGTGAGAGAGTGGCATGGACATATATACACTACCAAACATAAAATAGATTTCTAGTGGGAAGCAGCCGCATAGCACCGGGTGATCAGCTTGGTGCTTTGTGACCACCTAGAGGTGTGGGATAGGGAAGGTGGGAGGGAGGGAGACGCAAGAGGGAAGAGATATGGAAACATATGTATATGTATAACTGATTCACTTTGTTATAAATCAGAAACTAACACATCATTGTAAAGCAATTATACTCCAATAAAGGTGTTTAAAAAAATGGATCACAGACATAAATATAAAATGCAAAACTATAAATTTCTAGATAATAATATAGATAACCTTGGGTCTGACTTTTAGGTGACTTTTATGTATAACACCAGAGGCATAATCCACAAATAAAAGAAAAATAATTGAGAAGCTGGACTTCCTGAAAATCAATGGGACCTAATGAAACTTAAAAGCTTTTGCACAGCACAGGAAACCATAAACAAGACCAAAAGACAACCCTCAGAATGGGAGAAAATATTTGCAAATGAAGCAACTGACAAAGGATTAATCTCCAAGATTTACAAGCAGCTCTTGCAGCTCCATAACAAAATAACAAACAACCCAATCCAAAAATGGGCAGAAAACTTGAATAGACATTTCTCCAAAGAAGATATACAGATTGCCAACAAACACATGAAAGAATGCTCAACATCATTAATCATTAGAGAAATGCAAATCAAATCTACAATGAGATATCATCTCACACCGGTCAGAATGCCCATCATGAAAAAATCTAGATACAATAACTGCTGGAGAGGGTGTGGAGAAAAGGGAACCCTCTTGCACTGTTGGTGGGAATGTAAATTGATACAGCCACTATGGAGAACAGTATGGAGGTTCCTTAAAAAACTACAAATAGAGCTACCATATGACCCAGCAATCCCACTACTAGGCATATACCCTGAGAAAACCATAATTCAAAAATAGTCATGTACCAAAATGTTCATTGCAGCTCTATTTACAATAGCCAGGAGATGGAAGCAGCCTAAGTGTCCATCATCAGATGAATGGATAAAGAAGATGTGGCACATATATACAATGGAATATTACTCAGCCATAAAAAGAAACGAAATTGAGCTATTTGTAGTGAAGGAGATGGACCTCGAGTCTGTCATAGAGAGTGAAGTAAGTCAGAAAGAGTAAAACAAATACCGTATACTAACACATATGTATGGAATCTAAGAAAAAAAAAAGGTCATGAAGAACCTACAGGTAAGACAGGAATAAAGAAACAGTCCTACTAGAGAATGGACTTGAGGGTATGGGGAGGGGAAGGGTAAGCTGTGATGAAGTGAGAGAGTGGCATGGACATATATACACTACCAAACATAAAATAGATTTCTAGTGGGAAGCAGCCGCATAGCACCGGGTGATCAGCTTGGTGCTTTGTGACCACCTAGAGGTGTGGGATAGGGAAGGTGGGAGGGAGGGAGACGCAAGAGGGAAGAGATATGGAAACATATGTATATGTATAACTGATTCACTTTGTTATAAATCAGAAACTAACACATCATTGTAAAGCAATTATACTCCAATAAAGGTGTTTAAAAAAATGGATCACAGACATAAATATAAAATGCAAAACTATAAATTTCTAGATAATAATATAGATAACCTTGGGTCTGACTTTTAGGTGACTTTTATGTATAACACCAGAGGCATAATCCACAAATAAAAGAAAAATAATTGAGAAGCTGGACTTCCTGAAAATCAAAAGCTCTGCAGAAGACATCAAGAGAATGAAAAGACAATACACAGTCTGGGAGAAAATATTTACAAAGACGCATCGGATAAAGAACTGTTATCTAAAATATACAAAGAACTCTTAAATGCAAGAATAATAAAATGAACAATTCAATTAAAAAATTAGCCAAAAACTTTAATGACACCTCACCAAAGAAGAAGTACCAAAGACAAGTAAGCACATGACAAAATGTTTAACATCTTATGTCATCAGGGAATTGCAAATTAAAAGAACGATGAGATACACCTATACACCCTTTAGAATAGTCAAAATCCACAACAAGGACAACTCCAAATGTTGGCAAGCATGTAGAGGCAAGAGGAACTCTCACTCATTTCTGCTGGGGATGCAAAATGGCCCAGCCACTTTAGAAGACAGTTTGGCAGTTTCTTAAAAAACTAAACATACTCTTACCACACATTCCATTAATTGAACTCCTTGGTATTTACCCCAATGAAAATTTCTTCACACAGAAAACTTACATACAGATGTTTATAGCAGCTATATTGACAGTAGCTAAAATTTGAAACCCACCAGGATGCCCTGCAGAAGGTGAGTAGATAAACTGTGGTACATCCAGGCAAGAGCATGTTATTCAGTACTGAAAAGAAATGAGCTACAGAGCCATGAAAAGATATGAAAGAAAGGCAAAACTATGGAGACAGTAAAAAGTTTAGTGATTGTCAGGGGTAGGAGAGAGGAAGGAATGAATAGGTAGAGCACAGAGGATTTTTAAGGCAGTAAAAATACTCTGTATGTTCCTCTAATGGTGGATACAGGTCATTATACATTTGTCAAAACCCGTAAAATGTGTAGCACCAAGATAGACCCCTAATGTAAGCTGTGGGCTTTGAGTATGAGGATGTGTCTCTGCAGGTTCATTCAGTGTAAGCAATATACCACTCTGGTGTGGGATGTTGATAGTGGCAGAGGAGAAAGAGGATATAGTAACTCTGTACGTTGCGCTCAGTTTTGCTATGAAACCTAGAACTGCTCTGAAGAATAAAGTTTATTAATATCAAAAAATTGGAAATCCCTACGTGAAGATAAGGTGTTAACATCATAAATGAACTCGTGATAAAAGTCACTTTTAAGTAAGCCATTTAGAGGAGTGGCCAAGATGGCATAGTAGGAAGACCCTGAGCTAATTTACTCAGATGGGCACACCAAAATTACAACTATTTAGGGACAAACTATTGATGAGAAAGACAGGAAGACTAGCAGAAAAAATCTTCTATAACCAAAGACATAAAGAAGGAACAATGAGATGCAGTACAGTAAAAGCTCATACACCTGGGTGGACAACACACAAACGGGAGAATAATTACGATTGCAGAGTTTCTGCCAAAGGAGAGAAGGGTCCAAGCCCCAAATGAGGATCCCCCACCAGGAAGGAAAACCCCCAAAACATGGCTGAGAAGGTCAGGAGGGCTTACTTTCATGAAAGTCAGAGGGCTGTGGGAAATAAAGACTTCATTCTTAAAGGGTGCCCACAAAATTTCACATGCTTCAGGACCCAGGGCAGAAACAGTCATTTGAAAGGCGCCTCTGTCAGACTCACATGCTGATCTCGGAGAGCCTCAAGGAAACTTGAGCTCACCCTCGGGACATAGACACTGGGGGCAGCCATTTTGGGGAGTTTGTTCTACCAGGAGGACACTGGTGCTGGCAAGCACCACTTTGGAACCCATTCTCTAGTTTATTAGCACCAGGACTTGGCCTTGCCCACCAGTCTGTCAGTACCAGTACTGGGACGCCTCATGCCAAGCACCAGCAAGCCAGCTGCTGATACTGCTGCTAAAGACACCCTGAACCCACAGCCACCCTGGACACCAACCCTGTCCACTAGAGGGCTCAAGACCAGGCCTTGCACACCGGTGTGCCGACACTAGTACCAGAATGCCCTGGGGCCCTACAGCCAGCTGTCAGGCCCCAGCTTTGCTCAGCAGTGTGCTGACACCAATTCCAAGACTCCCAATGCCCTGAAGCCAGAGAACACCCGTGGGCCAGCACTACCCTGGAAACAGCCTCACCCACCACTGGGCAGGTGCCAGCCCTAGGACAACCTGAGCTACAGCCCCACCCACCAACAGGCCAATACGAATTCCAGGACCTCCAGGCCCTGCAGCCAGAGACTCCAGGACACAGCTCTGCCCACTGGTGGGCCAGCAAAAGCCCCAGGACCTGACCTAATCCACCAGAGAGTGGGTGCCAACCCCAGGATCACCTGGGCCCCAGCCCTGCCCACTAGTGTATGGACAGAAGCCCCAGGACTACTGCAGCTCCACAACCTGCTGTGTCAGGAACCAGCCCACCTACTATCAGGCCAGCACCAACCCTAGGACCAACCTAAGCCCTGCCCCCAGCCCCCAGGCCAGCACCAGCTCCAAGACACCTTGGAAACCACAGCCAGCCACCCTGGGATCCAACCCCCCTCACCAGCGGGTGAGCACCAGCTTTGGGACAACCCCTATGCTGCAGCCAGCCATGTCAAGAACAAGCCCCACCCACAAATAGCCTGACACTATATCTGGGACCCTTGGCAGCACAACCACCTACCAGAGAACATGGCTGTGCCCACCAGTGGGCTAGCACTAGCCTCATGACAACTTGGGTCTCTGCAACCAGCTGCCGTGTGATCCAGCCTTGCTAACCAGCAGCCAGCAGATTCCACACAAGGCAGGGCCTATCAACCAGGCAGACTGGGGGCCAGTCACACCTACCAGACCACCCACAGTGGCCATCCCACCACAAGAAAAGGACCCACACAACCCACATAGAGGGCACCCCTAAAGCATATATCTCTGATGACCAGAAAGGAGTGCACCACTACAAAACATAAGATGTCTCCTACAAAAGACCAGTTATCCAAGCTTGGGAAACGTAAACAACATACTCAATACATTGAAATAAAAACAGCAAGTTAGGCAAAATAAGGTGACAGAGGAATATATCCCAAACAAAGGAACAAGATAAAATCCTAGAAGAAGAACTAAGTGGAGATAAGAAATCTACCTGATAAAGAGTTCAAGGTAATGATCATAAAGATGATCAAAGAACTTAGGAGAAGATTGGATAAGCAGAATGAGAAATTAGAAGTTTTTAACAAAGAGTTAGAAAATTTAAAGAAGAACCAAACAGAGATGAAGAATACAATAACTGAAATGAAAAACACACTAGAGGGAATCAACAGTACATTAGATGATACAGAAGAATGGGTCCCAGAGAGCTAGAAGACAGAGTAATGGAAATCACCCAACCTGAAAAGAAAAAAAAGAAATGAAGACAGTTTAAGAGACCTCTGAGATGACATGAATCATACTAACATTCGTATTATAGGGGTTCCAGAAGGAGAAAAGAGAGAAGTGGGCAGAGAACATATATGAAGATGTAATAGCTGAAAACTTCCCTGACCTGGGAAAGGAAAGAGACATCCAGCTCCAGGAAGCACAGAGTCCCAAACAGGATGAACCCAAAGAGGGCCACACCAAAACACACTCATTAAAATTAAAATGCCAAAAATGAAAGATAAGAGAGAATGTTAAAACACCAAGGTAAAACCAATAAGTTACATACAAGAGAACTACCATAAAGTGATCAGCTAACGTTTCAGCAAAAACTCTGAAGACCAGAAGGAAATGGTACTATATATTTAAAATGATGAAAGGGAAAAAACTTCAACCAAGAATTCTCTACTCAGAAAGGCTTTCATTCAGATTTGAAGGAGAGAGCAAAAGTTTTACAGACAAGTAAAAACTAAGAGAGGTAAGCACCATGAAAGCAGCTTTACAATAAATGTTAAAGGGACTTCTCTAAGAGGAAAAGAAAACATCACACTAGAAATATGAAAATTATGAAAGGAAAAATCTCATTAGTAAAGGCAAATATACAGAAAAGGTAGTAAATCAACTATGCATAAAGTTAATAGGAATGTTAAAAGACAAAAGTCGTAAAATCACCTGCATCCACAATAAGTAGTTAAGGGATGCACAGAACAAAAAGATGTAAAATATGATGTCAAAACAGAAATGTTGTGGGGGGGGTTGAGTAAAAATACACAATTTAAAAAATGTATTTGAACTTAGGAGATCAGCAACTTAAATGATCACATATGTATATAGATTGCTATATATAAACCTCATGGTAAGAAAAAGCCAAAAACCTATAATAGATATACACACACCAAAGAGAAAGGAATCCAAATATAATACTAAAGATAGTCGTCAAATCACAAGGGAAGAAAGCAAAAAACGGAGACAGGGTAAAAATGAACTACAGAAACAACCTACAAATAATTAACAAAATAACAATAAGTACATACCTATAAATAATAACTATAAGTGTAAATGGACTAAATGTTCCAATCAACAGACAGGGTGGCTGAATGGGTACAAAAACAAGACCCATATATATGTTGCTTACAAGAGACTCACTTCAGATCTAAAGACACAGAGCGAAAGTGAAAAAATTGAGAAAGGTATTCAATGCAAATGGAAATGAAAAGAAATCTGACGTAGCAATACTCATATCAGACAAGATAGACTTTAGGGGCTTCCCTGGTGGCGCAGTGGTTGAGAGTCCGCCTGCCGATGCAGGGGACGCGGGTTTGTGCCCCAGTCCGGGAAGATCCCACATGCCGCGGAGCGGCTGGGCCCGTGAGCCATGGCCGCTGAGCCTGAGCGTCCGGAGCCTGTGCTCCGCAACGGGAGAGGCCACAACAGTGAGAGGCCCGTTTACCGCAAAAAAAAAAAAAAAAAAAAAAAAAGATAGACTTTAAAAAGAAAGGCTGTGACAAGAGACAAAGAGGGACATTACATAATTATCAAGGGATCAATCAAAGAAGAAGACATAACAATTGTAAATATATACGCACCCAACATAGGAGTACCTAATTACATAAAGCAAGTATTAACAGATACCAGGGGAAAAATTCACAGTATAATAATAATATCATGGAACTTTAACACAAACAAACCCAAAGTTAGTAGACGGGAAGAAATCATAAAAGTCAGAACAGAAATAAATAAAATAGACTGCAAAAAATAGAAAAGGTCAATTAAACTAAAAGCTGTTATTTGAAAAGATAAACAAAGTGAATAAACCTTTAGCCATACTCATCAAGAAAAAAAGGGACAGTGCCCAACTCAGTAAAATCAGAAATTAAAAAGAAGTTATAATCAACACCACAGAAATACAAAGCGTCATAAGTGACTACTATGAGCAATTTTATGCCAATAAAAATAGATACCTAGAAAAAAATGGACAAATTCTTAGAAAGGTACAATCTCCTGAGATTGAACCAGGAAGAAATAGAAAATATGAACAGACCAATTACCAGTACTGAAATTGAATCAGTAATTTAAAAGCTCCCAACAAACAAAAGTCCAGAACCAGATGGCTTCACAGGTGAATTCTATCAAACATTTAGAGAAGAGTTAGCACCTATCCTTCTGAACCTATTCCAAAAAATATAGAGGAAGGAGCACTTCCAAACTCATCCTATGAGGTCAACATCACCCTGATACCAAAACCGGACAAAGATATCACACACACACACAAAATTCCAGGCCAATATCACTGATGAACATAGATGCAAATATCCTCAACAAAATATTAGCAAACCAAATCCAACAATACATTAAAAGGATAATACACCATGATCAAGTGGAATTTATCCCAGGGATGCAAAGATTCTTCAATATCCACAAACAAGTCAGTGTGATACACCACATTAGCAAACTGAAGAATAAAAACCATATGATCTCAATAGATGAAGAAAAAGCTTTTGATAAAATTCAACATCCATTTATGATAAAATTCTTCAGAATGTGGGCATAGAGAGAACATACCTCAACATGACAAAGGCCATATATGACAAACCCACAGCTAACATCATACTCAATCGTGAAAAGCTTAAAGCATTTACTCTAAGATCAGGAACAAGACAAGGATGCCCACTCTTACCACTTCTATTCAATATAGATTTGGAAGTACTAGTCACAGCAATCAGAGAAGAAAAAGAAAGAAAAGGAATCCAAATTGGAAAAGAAGTAAAACTGTCAGTATTTGCAGACAACATAGAAAACCCTAAAGATGCTAGCAGAAAACTACTAGAGTTCATCAATGAATTTGGTAAAGTTGCAGGATACAAAATTAATATACAGAAATCTGTTGCATTTCTATCAATAACAGTGAAATATCAGAAAGAGAAATTAAGGAAACAATGCCATTTACCATCACATCAAAAAGAATAAAATATCTAGGAATAAACCTACCTAAGGAGGCAGAAGACCCATACTCTGAAATCTATAAGACGTTGATGAATGAAGATAACACAAACAGAAGGAAAGATATACCATGTTCTTGGTTTGGAATAATCAATATAGTTAAAATGACCATACTACCCAAGGCAATCTACAGCCTCAATGCAATCCTTATAAAATTACCAATGGCATTTTCACAGAACTGCATTTAACTCCTGTGCATGGGATATGAACAAAACAATTTATTGACTGCACACATAAAATATTTTAAAAGGTGTAATTATTTTTACAAAAGCAATCAAAATGTCAAAATTCAGATTATAATTGACATGAGTCCAATAGAGTTTTTATATGTATTTGTTACAAATATCAGAAATAAGTTTGGGGGTATCCTCCCTCCATTTTCCCCTTTACCTCAGCAGTTGAATAGGTTCCTGTTAAGGGAAGCTAAGCAAAGCACTGTCATGAAAATTTTGGATATTCCAATTAATGAATTCCAAATAAAAGTGGAATTAAGCTAAAAACAAAAACTCTCAACAAAGTGGGTATAGAGGGAACACAGTTCAACATAATGAAGGCTATATATCATATAAAAAGCCCACAGCTAACAGCATGTTCAATGGTGAAAAGCTGAAAGCAATCCTTCTAGGATCAGGAATGAGACAAAAATGCCCACTCTTGCCACTTTCATTTAACATAGTTTTGAAAGTCCTAGCCATAGCAATCAGGCAAGAATAAAGAAATATAAGAAATCTAAATTGGAAAGGAAGAAGGAAAACTGTCACTGTTTGCAGATAACATAATACTATGCATAGAAAAATCCTAAAGACGACACCAAAAAAACCTACTAGAACTCATCAATGAATTTGGTAAAGTTGCAAGATACAAGATTAATATACAGAAATCTGTTGCATTCTATACACCAACAATGAACTACCAGAAAGAGAAAGTAAGAAAACAATCTCATTTACAATCACATCAAAAAGATAAAATACCTAGGAATAATTCTAACCAGTTCTCTGGATGTGGAGAATTAAAAGACACTGAAAGAAATTGCAGAAGACAAACTGATGAAAAGATAAGCTGGTTTCATGGATTGGAAGAATTAATACTGTTAAAATGACCATACTACCCAAAGCAATCTATGGATTTAATGCAATCCCTATCAAGATACCAATAGTATTTTTCACAGAACTAGAAGAAATAATTCAAAAACTTGTACGGAAACACAAAAGAACCTAAATAGCTAAAAGAATCTTGAGAAAGGAGAGCAAAGCTGGAGGTATAATGGTTCCTGATTTCAAACTATACTACAAAGCTACAGAAATCAAAACGGTATGGTACTGGCACAAAAACAGACATATAGATCAATGGAACAGAGTAGAGAACCCAGAAATGAACCCACGCTTACATGAACAATTAATTTACAACAAAGTAGTCAAGAATCTATAATAAGGAAAAGGCATTATCTTCAATAAATTGTGTTGGGAAAACTGGTCAGCTACATGTAAAAGCATCAAAGTGGGCTATTCTCTCACACCAAGCACAAAAATAAATGCAAAATGGATTGAAGACTTAAATGTAAGACTTGAAACAATAAAACTTTTAAAAGAAAACATAGACAGTACCTCTCTGACATAGGTCTTAGTAATGTTTTTTTTTTTTTTTTTGGATATGTCTCCTCAGGCAAGGGAAACAAAAGGAAAAAATAACAAACATGACTACATCAAGCTAGCTTTTGCACAACTAAAGAAACTATCAACAAAACAAAAAGGCCACCTACTGAATGGAGAAGATATTTGCAAATAATATATCCAATAAGTGTTAATATCCAAAATATTCAAAGAATGTATATAACTCAATATCAAAGAAACAAACAGTTCTATTAAAAAATGGGCAGAGAACTTAAATAGACATTTTTCCAAAGAAGATACGCAGATGGCTAACAGACACATGAAAAGATGCTCAACATCACTCATCACCTGGGAAATGCAAATCAAAATTACAATGAAATATCCTTTCATACTTGTCAAAATGGCTTTTATCAAAAAGACAACAAATAACAAGTGTTGGAGAGGATGTGGAGAGAAAGGAACCCTCTTGCACTGTTGGTGGGAATGTAAATTGGTGCAGCCACTATGGAAAACAGTACGGAGATTCTTGCAAAAAATTAAAAGTAGAACTACCATGTTATATAGCAATTCTGCTCCTGAGTATTTGTACAAGGAAAATGAAAACACTAATTAGAAAAGATATATGCACCCCTATATTCGTTGCAGCATTACTCACAATAACCAAGATATGGAAGCAACCTAAGTTCCCATCAATAGATGAATGGATATAGAAGATGTGAGATACACACACACACACACACACACACACACACACACACACACATGCACACAGACACACACACACACAATGGGATATTACTCAGCCATAAAAAAGAATGGAATCTTTCCATTCACAGCAACGTGGATGGCCCTGAAGGTATTATGCTAAGTGAAGTAAGTTAGTTGGAGAAAGACAAAAACTATATGATTCTACTTATACATAGAATCTTAAAAACAAATGAACAAACGTAACAAAACAGAAACAGAGTTATAGATACAGAGAATAAACAGGTGATTGCCAGAGGGGAGGGGAGCGGGGAAAGAAAAGAAATAGGTGAAGGAGGTTAAGAGGTACAAACTTTGGTTGCAAAATAAATGTAATGTTTTGAAATGTACAGTGTGGGAATATAGTAAATAGCTATGTAATATATTTGTATGATGATGGGTTGTAACCAGACTTATCATGGTGATCATTTTAAAATGCACAGAAATATCAGATCACTATTTTATATAACAGGAACTAACATTGTGTTGTAGGTCAATTGTACTTCAAAAACAAACAAACTCATAGAATAAGAGATCAGATTTGTGGTTACCTGAGGTGGGGGATGTGGGGTGGGGGTGGGGTGGAATGAGGAGGAATTGGAGGAAGGCAGTCAAAAAGTAAAAACTTCCAGTTATAAGATAAATGAGTTCTAGCCTTGTAATGTACAATATGATAAATATAGTTAGCCCTGCTGTATGTTATATATTAAAGTTGTTAAGAGAGTACATCCTGAGTTCTCATCATAAGAAAAACGTATTTTTTTCTATTCTTTAGTTTTATATCTGTATGAGATAATGGATGTTCATTAAACTTACTGTGATAATAATAAAAAAAAGGGTAGATCTCATTTTAAGTGTTCTCACCACAATAAAATTTTCAAAAATTAAAAAGTTAAAAAAAAATAAACTAGCCATTTAAATTCTATGACCTTGGTGGTTGTCTTTCACTTTAGATTGACATCCAATATCAATTAGATGGATGACATCCATCTAATCTAAAAACAAATTAGATATAAGAAAAAACAAAGAATTTTATATAATACATTGTAATATTGTATCACATACAATGCTATTAATTTACATATTTGATTTATAAATATTTAGTTTATTTTAAAAGCATTTACTACAAAATACAGATATATCCTATATGAGTAAATGCTGATTAGATATAGAATTGATATTTGATCTAGGCTGATAACATTATTTCTGTGGTAAAAACTACATTTCATTTATACCATTTCTCCTTATGGTACTTTTTCAGTTATATAATATACAGCAATACAAAGATTGAGTTTAAGTATATATTACATATATGGTTAATATTTAAAGGTTTAAAATAATTATTCACCAAAATATTGATGTCAATGGCAACATAGAATTTTGAAGTTTAAAGGATCTTAAATATTATTTTATCTAAACTTCTCTTTGAATTCAGGAATCTATTTACCCACACTTAAGTAACAACTCAACAAAAACCAGTATTATACCTCCCACAGAATGTTTTCTTATTTGAAAGTAAATTAATTAATCATAAGTAAAAACTAGGTTTCTGAGTTTGCATGTAAACAGCCTCAGAAAATTAAAAGGCTGTGAAAGTCAAGAAAGGATTTGCAATTACTATATAAGGAAAATTTACATCTCTGTTTTAGAAGGTTAGAACCTTCTGAAGCAATATTAGTTGCTTAGAGCTTGAGAAAGCCAATTTTTTTTTTTTTTTCTTTGCGTTACGCGGGCCTCTCACTGTTGTGGCCTCTCCCGTTGCGGAGCACAGGCTCCGGACACACAGGCTCAGCGGCCATGGCTCACGGGCCCAGCCGCTCCGTGTCATGTGGGATCCTCCCGGACCGGGGCACGAACCCGCGTTCCCTGCATCGGCAGGCGGACTCTCAACCACTGCGCCACCAGGGAAGCCCGAGAAAGCCAAAATTTTGATAAAAGAGAACTTAAAAAAAAAACAACATTAGCACTCCATTAAACAATAAGGAGGCGCTTATTTGATGTTTCTATGTCTTTTTTTTCTTCCCCTTCAGGAAGGAAATTTCCTCTTATTTGAAGATCATCCATTATTGGTATCACTTTTACAACATGTAGTTTCCCAAAATTAGGAATAGGATAAGAAAATAACAAATGTCATTGTGTACAAAATAGAGTTGATTACAGAAGCCAAAGAAGCACTTCTTTGGAAGTGGGGTTATGTGTATCCTTCCTAGAAAAATAGTTTTGAGTAGTTCCATGTCTATTCTGAAACTTTTAATTATTGATTTAGTCATGGATGGTATTTGGTCAGGTGGTAATGAATAAATGAATAACATCACCCAGAAATATGGCTGTTTTAATGTGGTCAAAAGCCAGATATACTTGTGATTCTTCCAAGTCAAACAGTACTTCTAATGTTATTGGGTTGGTTATTTGGTTTTTGGCCTTCTCTTTAGGAATGAGAAAACTCTATATTTTTATATATGAAATACAACTTGTTTATGTGGATGTAGGAGAATGCAGCATGTCAACTACTAAGAGTCTATTTTCCTTGCAAACTGAGAATATTTTTTACCATTATTTTTATGCAACACTTTGGGGGTATTTGAAGATGCAGGGAAATGTCGTGGTGGGAGTAATAGTAATATTTATTTTAAATCTTGGGTTAGTAAGAGTCATTACATCTATTCGGGATCCATTTTTGGCTAAGAGAAGAGGAAAATTTTACCCGCTGATGGCCGTTTGATGACCTGCATGGAAAGAATTGGTAGACTCAAGGAGGCACAATTGAGAGAAGTGATCACATCATAAAATGTGACATCATTCTTTGGCACCAGCTGGGCATGGAGAGTAAATTATGCTCTCAACCAGGAATTTTCATCTCTAGATTACCCTTGTGGCTCACCAGAGGGCAGTGTGCAGTAATCAGCTCTACTGCTTCCTGCATTGGATGTCTCCTATGAAAAAGCCAAGGTCAGATCATCAAAACCAGAAAACAGGCAAGATAATAGAGTATGGAAGTTGTTTTGTTTTATCTGTGCCCCCTACATGGAATTTTTGATATCTGGAAATTAATCAATCACCACATGAGCTGTAATGAGTTTTTATGAGTTTTTCATAAATTCTGTGTTACAGTTTCAAATTTATGACAAAACTTTGGGATTACTGAACTCAATTCTCCTCTTTAGGCTTACAAATGTATAATCCAAAGGTAGGTAAATTGCCTTCCTTTATATATCTCACACCTGAATTCTCAAGGGTTTTCCATTTTACACACAGATTAAATAATTTAGTGAATATTTATTGAACAATTGGAGTGTTGGATATAACAAGATAAAGCACCTATAAATCTTGTTTAAAGGAGCTTGAAATATATCAAGGCATTAAAGCGTAAATGAAAAATATGATCAAAGTTATACAAAATGGGTGGTACTTTTAAAGTACTATGAGAATTAGGAGGATGGAAAGATGAAGGCTTTTGGGAAGAGTTCACAATCTGAACTGAGTTGAAGGTAAGTCAAAATTCATTTAGACATATTGAGAGTGATGAGAGCACATGCTAAATAAAGGTAATATCACAGATACTTGGATCTTAGAGTATGTAAAAGGTAGTAGTGGGAAATAATGCTAGAGAACTACATTGTGAATAGGTCCTTGAGAGTGTTGAATACCAGGCATGCTCCCAAAACTGAATTGCAGTGGGAAGTTGTAGGAGCATAAAGACAGCATTAGCATTGTATACCAAGAAAATTGTGCAGCATGGTGCAGAATGGACTGGATAAGTGAGAATCCAAAGATAGGGAGTTGAGTTAAAAGCTTATTTCAATATCTCGTGGGTTTTGTGATTGAAAAGAAGACAAACAAGAGGTACATAAAAGTTAAAACTAAGTAGATGTAGGTGGGGTGAAGAGAGAAAGAAGTCAAAGTTTGAGGTTTTAAGCAGAGGTGGAAAGATGACGACTTCATTCATTGAATTATAGGTCCCAGAAGAAGCAGGTTTGGGAAAGAAATGGATATATCCACCAAAAATCTTCAATAGAAAATCCTAGTCAAAATCTCTGTGAAGCTAAATACTTCTCTCTTTATTCCAAATTAATTCAGATAAATATGGAGAACCCATTATTCTTGGTACCCTCTCAAACAGCAAACTTTTGTTTATTGAAATGTTTTGAAATTTTAAAATGTGAAAGTCTAAGAGGAGTTTATTGCATGCTCAGGTTAACAGACTTGAATTATATCATCATGTCAAATGGGAGGAAATGCAATGTGTTCTCCCACCACAGAGGAAAAAGAGATTTGTAAAACTTAATTATTGTTCAAAAAAATTTAAGAATACCCTAATTTTACCAAGTAGTGAATTTCTGCTTAATGAAAAGGAAAGAATTGCAACCTTTCATCCATGCAAGCACCATGTTTTATACATTTTTTCTAATAGAAAAATATGATAGAATATTTAAAAGAAACAATAATAATCTTGTTGAAGAAACAAAAAGAAAAAATATAACTTCCTTTAATATTTTCAAACATGTTTATTATATTAACCGAAAAGACTGTGATGGAGTCCCAGTTGCTCAAACACATTGTAATATTTTTCCCCAATTTGGTTGATAGTTACGAAACCCAGCGATCAAGCAATGAAAGCAACTTTTCCAGTTAAAGCATCTGCTTTTGTGGCAAATTTTTCAATCAATCATATAGGAACTTTTGGAGTTGCCTTGAGTTAATCTGTCAGTTTTTCTACTCATATTAAATAAATGACATCATAAGTGGCATGGACTCTTTTATTGACCACTAAAAAAAGAAATCCATTAGTAAATTTTCCTTACTTAACTGAGTTTTATAATCCTATCTTTCACTCTTGACCCTTGAAATACCTGTTTGCCCATACGTGTGGACCTATAGCTTGAAATTTTTTTGTGTAAACCACTAAAACTCTTCTACATGCTAATCATGTCCTCTCCACCCTGCCCTCAAACTTATATAATTACTTAGAACAAAATAAGCCTTTCATCTTGATAAGCTATTGTACATGATACTTCTTAGTGTATGTACTAAATTAGAACTGCCAGGCTTTATGCTACTATTAATATTATTTTTCTTGGTCTCCTAGATGGGCTAAGGTGCTATAGGAAGCCCTCTTGAATTCAGCACCATCAGGACTTTTAGGTAAGCTTCAGAAATCGACAACACCGTACTGTGCTGTGATCACCTCTTTTCTTGTTTATGTACCCCTACTGGAATGTGAGCCAACTGAGAGAAGGATGGTGTCTAATTTAAGAAGCCCTCTGAGTCCACCGAGTTGTTAGAAAACAAGAAGGGAGTGGAAATGTCAGCTAGTGACAAGATTTCTGGCAGGGGGGAAGGCCATGATAGTGGCTGGTACTCCACTAAAGGGAGAAAAGGGAGGTACCACAGAAGAGAGATTATAGTTATTACCCAAGGATCAGAAAGCATAAAAGAATTAAAAATCTCTGGACTTTCTTTTCATAGATTATCTCTCCAAAATACCTTTATTTGTGTGTGTATATAATTAATTAATTATTTTGGTAAAATATATATAAATTTTACCAACTTCACCATTTTTAAGTGTATTCAGTGACATTACATACATTCACATTGTTGTGCGCCCATCACCACCATCCACCTCCAGAACTCTTCATCTTGCAACACTGAAGCTCTGTATAAGTTAAAAATAAATCTCCATTCCCTCCTTCCCCCAGCACCTAGAAACCACCATTTTACTTTCTATCTCTATGAATTCGATTACTTAAGGTAACTCATAAGTGGAATTAAGTATTTGTTTCTTTGTAACTGGCTTATTTCCCCTAGCATAATGTCCTCAAGATTCATCCATGTTTTAGCATATGTCAGAATTTCTCCCTTTTTTAAGTCTGAATAATTCTTGTGTGTGTGTATGTGTGTGTGTGATCTGTCACTGGCAGTTGGGTTGTTTCCACCATTTAGCTATTGTGAATAATACTATTGTGAGCATCGGCGTATAAATATCTCTTCAGGAAGCTCTTTCCATTCTTTTGAGTATATATTCAGACGTGGAATTGCTGGATCATATAATTCTATTTTTAACTTTTTGAGGATGCACCATACAGTTTTAATTACTGTAGCTTTATATTAAGCTTTGGAATCACGAAGTGTGAGTCATCCAACTTTGTTATTCCTTTTCAAAATTGTTTTGGATACTCAGGGTCCCTTGAGATTTATATGAATTTTAGGATGAGTTTTTCTAATTCTACCAAAAAAAAGTCTTTGGGATTTTTTTATGGGACTTTGATTGCATTGGATCAATAGATCACTCTGGGTAGTATTAACATTATAACAATATGAAGTCTTCAAATCTCCAATATACCTTTAAGGCAGAGAACAAGGGCTGTTTTAAAAATCTCATGTATTGGATGAATGGCACTGTGAACATTTTTTTTTTTTACATCTTTATTGGAGTATAATTGCTTTACAATGGTGTGTTAGTTTCTGCTTTATAACAAACTGAATCAGTTATCCATATACATATGTTCCCATATCTCTTCCCTCTAACATCTCCCTCCTTCCCACCCTCCCTATCCCACCCCTCTAGGTGGTCACAAAGCACTGAGCTGATCTCCCTGTGCTATGCGGCTGCTTCCCACCAGCAATCTATTTTACGTTTGGTAGTGTATATATGACCATGCCACTCTCTCGCTTTGTCACAGCTTACCCTTCCCCCTCCCCATATCCTCAAGTCCATTCTCTACTAGGTCTGTGTCTTAATTCCTGTCTTACCCCTAGGTTCCTCATGACATTTCTTTTTTTATTTTATTTTTTTTGTGGTACGCGGGCCTCTCACTGCTGTAGCCTCTCCCATTGTGGAGCACAGTCTCTGGATGCGCAGGCTCAGCGGCCATGGCTCACGGGTCTAGCCGTCCCGCGGCATGTGGGATCTTCCCAGACTGGGGCACGAACCCGTGTCACATGCGTCAGCAGGCAGACTCTCAACCACTGCGCCACCAGGGAAGCCCGACATTTCTTTTTTTTCCTTAACTTCCATATATATGTGTTAGCATATGGTATTTGTCTTACTCTTTCTGACTTCACTCTGTATGACAGACTCTAGGTCCATCCACCTCATTACAAATAGCTCAATTTCGTTTCTTTTTATGGTTGAGTAATATTCCATTGTATATATGTGCCACATCTTCTTTATCCATTCATCTGATGATGGACACTTAGGTTGCTTCCATCTCTGGGCTATTGTAAATAGAGCTGCAATGAACATTTTGGTATATGACTCTTTTTGAATTATGGTTTTCTCAGGGTATATGCCCAGTATTGGGATTGCTGGGTCATATGATAGTTCTAGTTGTCGTTTTTTAAGGAACCTCCATACTGTTCTCCATAGTGGCTGTACCAATTCACATTTCCACCAGCAGTGCAAGAGTGTTCCCTTTTCTCCACACCCTCTCCAGCATATATTGTTTCTAGATTTTTTGATGATTGCCATTCTGACTGATGTGAGATGATATCACATTGTAGTTTTGTTTGCATTTCTCTAATGATTAATGATGTTGAGCATTCTTTCATGTGTTTGTTGGCAGTCTGTATATCTTCTTTGGAGAAATGTCTATTTAGGTCTTCTGCCCATTTTTGGATTGGGTTGTTTGGTTTTTTGTTATTGAGCTGCATGAACTGCTTATAAATTTTGGAGATTAATCCTTTGTCAGTTGCTTCATTTGCAAATATTTTCTCCCATTCTGAGGGTTGTCTTTTGGTCTTGTTTATGGTTTCCTTTGCTGTGTAAAAGCTTTGAAGTTTCATTAGGTCCCATTTGTTTATTTTTGTTTTTATTTCCATTTCTCTAGGAGGTGACTCCAAAAGGATCTTGCTGTGATTTATGTCATAGAGTGTTCTGCCTATGTTTTCCTCTAAGAGTTTGATAGTTTCTGGCCTTACATTTAGGTCTTTAATCAATTTTCAGCTTATTTTTGTGTATGGTGTTAGGGAGTGTTCTAATCTCATACTTTTGCATGTACCTGTCCCGTTT
Source organism: Neophocaena asiaeorientalis asiaeorientalis (assembly GCF_003031525.2). Lineage (NCBI taxonomy): Eukaryota > Metazoa > Chordata > Mammalia > Artiodactyla > Phocoenidae > Neophocaena > Neophocaena asiaeorientalis. Next base: position 22,321,039 of record NW_020176571.1, on the reverse strand, counting down.
TCCTAGCACCACTTCTTGAAGAGGCTGTCCTTTCTCCACTGTACATTCCTGCCTCCTTTATCAAAGATAAGGTGACCATATGTGTGTGGGTTTATCTCTGGGTTTTGTATCCTGTTCCATTGATCTATATTTCTGTTTTTGTGCCAGTACCATACTGTCTTGATTACTGTAGCTTTGTAGTATAGTCTAAAGTCAGGGAGCCTGATTCCCCCAGCTCCGTTTTCTGTTCTCAAGATTGCTGTGGCTATTTGGGGTCTTTTGTGTTTCCATACAAATTGTGAAATTTTTTGTTCTACTTCTGTGAAAAATGCCAGTGGTAGTTTGTCAGGGATTGCACTGAATCTGTAGATTGCTTTGGGTAGTAGAGTCATTTTCACAATGTTGATTCTTCCAATCCAAGAACATGGTATATCTCTCTATCTATTGGTATCATCTCTAATTTCTTTCATCAGTATCTTATAATTTTCTGCATACACGTCTTTTGTCTCCTTAGGTAGGTTTATTCCTAGATATTTTATTCTTTTTGATGCAGTGTAAATGGGAGTGTTTTCTTGATTTCACTTTCAGATTTTGCATCATTAGTGTATAGGAATGCCAGACATTTCTCTGCATTAACATTGTATACTGCCACTTTACCAAGTTCATTGATTAGCTCTAGTAGTTTTCTGGTAGCATCTTTAGGATTCTCTATGTATAGTATCATGTCATCAGCAAACAGTGACAGCTTTACTTCATCTTTTCCAATTTGGATTCCTTTTATTTCCTGTTCTTCTCTGATTGCTGTGGCTAAAACTTCCAAAACTATGTTGAATAAGAGTGGTGGGAGTGTGCAAACTTCTCTTGTTCCTGATCTTAGTGGTCAGTTTTTCACCATTGAGAATGATGTTGGCTGTGGGTTTGTCATATATGATCTTTATTATGTTGAGGAAAGTTCCCTCTATGCCTACTTTCTGGAGGGTTTTTATCATAAATGGGTGTTCAGTTTTGTTGAAAGCTTTCTCTGCATCTGTTGAGATGATCATATGGTTTTCCTCCTTCAATTTGTTAATATGGTGTATCACGTTGATTGATTTGCGTATATTGAAGAATCCTTGCATTCCTG